>NC_041384.1:173632392-173661509 GCF_002162155.2 Triticum dicoccoides
GCCCTCCTGCCTCGTGGCCACTAAGGGAGTCCTGGATTAGGGGGTCCTCGAACAGCCGGACTATATACTTTGGCTGGACTGTTGGATTATGAAGATACAAGATTGAAGACTTCGTCACGTGCCCGGATGGGACTCTCCTTTGCGTGGAAGGCAAGCTTGGCAATTCGGATATGTAGGTCTCCTCCCTTGTAACCAACTCTGTGTAACCCTAGCCCCCTCTGGTGTCTATATAAACCGGAGGGTTTAGTCCGTAGGACAACAACAATCAGAATCATATGCTAGCTTCTAGGGTTTAGCCTCTACGATCTCGTGGTAGATCAACTCTTGTAATACTCATATCATCAAGATCAATCAAGCAGGAAGTAGGGTATTACCTCCATCGTGAGGGCCCGAACCTGGGTAAACATCGTGTCCCCTGCCTCCTATTACCATCCGCCTTAGACGCACAGTTCAAGACCCCCTACCCGAGATCCACCGGTTTTGACACCGACATTGGTGCTTTCATTGAGAGTTCCACTGTGTCGTCACCATAAGGCTTGATGGCTCCTTCGATCATCGGCAGCGATGCAGTCCAGGGTGAGGTTTTTCTCCCCGGACAAATCTTCGTATTCGGCGGCTTCGTACTGCGGGCCAACTCGCTTGGCCATCTGGAGCAGGTCGAGAGCTACGCCCCTGGCTGTTAGGTCAGGTTTGGAAGCTTAAACTATACTGTCGACATCCGCGGAGACTTGATCTTCGACGGATTCGAGCCCATGCCAGGTGCTCCACACGGTCTCGGCGAGCATGACTTAGCTCTGCCACCGGACGGTGTTCGGGAGATCACACCTGTGGCTACTCCGGCCCTCGATCCGGAGAAGATCGTGACGTCCGAGGACGGGTGGATAGACCCCGCCACGGAGGCCGCACACTCGGCGGCGATAGAGCCGAATACTGACTTCACCCCCTATGAGACATGTGTTGCCGGACTCTTGGATTCGTCCCCGGACGCAGACTCCGAACCGCCCGCGTCCGTGCCTATCGAATCTGATTGGGAACCGATCATGGAGTTTACCTCCACAGATATCTTTCAGCACTCACCCTTGGGTGACGTGCTAAATTCATTAAGGTCTCTCTCCTTGTCAGGATACCCTTGGCCGAACTTTGTCCGGCTCGAGTGGGAAGCGGACAACAAAGAAATTCATCCCCCACCCACCACCCACTTAATAGCCACTGTCGACGACTTAACCGACATGCTTGATTTTGGCTCCGAAGACATCGACAGTATGGAAGACGATGTAGGAGAAGAACTGGAACCACCGCCCACAGGACGCTGGACTACCACCTCATCATATGATATATACATGGTGGACACCCCCAAAGAAAGCGATGGCAATAAGGCGACAAAGGATAATCCCCCGAAAAGCAATCCAAGCACCGGCGTCAACGGCGCCGCTCTAAGCCCCGCCATAGCAAAAACGGCGATACCGGCACAAGAGACAGTAGCGCTGCGGATAGCGCCGAAGACGAAGACAATCCCCTCCAGCCAGGCCTCGAGCGGGAGGATGGGCAAGCCAACCCTAAAGAACAGGCGGCAGATGGAGAATCAGAGAATGACAATTACATGCCTCTCTCCGAAGGCGAGGTAAGCCTCGGCGACGAAAAATTTATCGTGCTTGGGGATCCCGCCGAACAGGAGCGCTTCAAGCGTCGGCTTATAGCCACAGCAAAAAGCCTGAAGAAAAAGCAACGGCAGCTTCAAGCTGACCAAGATCTGCTAGCAGATAGATGGACTGAGGTCCTGGCGGCCGAGGAATACGAACCCAAACGCCCAACCAAAAGCTACCCAAAGCGCAGGTTGCTACCCCAACTCGAGGAGGAAGCACTAAAGCCTACGCTCCCAGCATATGATGCGGTGGACCGACCACCTCGTGGCCGAGACAAAGCGGCATATCAGGCCGAAGTCCAGCCCGCACCCCGTCGCCAGTCAAACAAAAATACCAAGACCTGGGGCAACATGCAGGACCTGCGAGACATATTGGAAAACAAAGCAGGACATACAAGATCAATCTATGGATCACGGGGGCGCGCCCCAGCGCGTGACGACGACCGTCATGCCGGATATACTAAAAGCAAATCCGGCAGGGCCGAATACAACAAACAAGACTCGTATGAACTGCGTTGTGATATAGCCCAGCACAGAGGCGCCACACACCCCCTATGCTTCACTGATGAAGTAATGGATCACGAATTCCCAGAGGGATTTAAACCCATGAACATTGAATCATACGATGGTACAACAGATCCCGCGGTATGGATCGAAGATTTCCTCCTCCACATCCACATAGCCCGCGGTGATGATTGACATGCCATCAAGTACCTCCCATTAAAACTCAAAGGGCCCGCTCGGCATTGGCTCAATAGCCTGCCGGCAAACTCCATTGGCAGTTGGGAGAATTTGGAAGACGCATTCCTTGACAACTTCCAGGGCACTTATGTGCGACCACTAAATGCCGATGACCTGGGTCACATAACCCAACAGCTAGGGGATCAGCCAGAAAATTATGGACTTGGTTCCTAACTAAAAAGAACCAAATTGTCTGACTGTCCAGATGCCGAGGCCTTAGCGACATTTAAGCATAATATCCGCGACGAGTGGCTTGCCCGACACCTCGTCCAAGAAAAGCCGAAATCCATGGCAGCCCTCACGACACTCATGATCCGCTTTTGTGCGGGCGAGGATAGCTGGGTGGCTCGCAGCAATAACACATCAAAAAACCCTAACAATTCAGATGCCAAAGATAGCAACGGCAGGCCACGTCGCAACAGACGCAAGCACCACAACAACGGCGACAACGCCGAATACACGGTAGTTAATGCCGGATTTAGTGGCTCTAAGTCCAGTCAGCGGAAAAAGACGTTCAAAAGAAGCAATCCGGGCCCGTCCAGCTTGGACCGCATACTCGATCGTTCGTGCCAAATTCACGGCACCCCTGATAAACCAGCCAACCACACCAACAGAGAATGTTGGGTGTTCAAACAGGCTGGCAAGTTGAATGCCCAAAACAAGGAAAAGGGGCTGCATAGCGACGACGAGGAGGAGCCCCGAGTGCCGAACACATGAGGATAGAAGAAATTTCCTCCCCAAGTGAAAACGGTAAACATGATATACGCAACCCATATTCCCAAGCGGGAACAGAAGCGTGCACTACGGGTCGTCTATGCGACGGAGCCAGTCGCCCCAAAGTTCAACCCATGGTCTTCCTGTCCGATCACCTTCGATCGCAGGGACCACCCCACCAGTATCCGTCATGGTGGTTCTGCCGCATTGGTCCTTGACCCCATCATCGACGGATTCCACCTCACCCGAGTCCTTATGGATGGTGGCAGCAGTCTGAACCTGCTCTATCAGGATACAGTGCGCAAAATGGGTATAGACCCCTCAAGGATCAAACCGACCAAAACCACCTTTAAAGGTGTCATCCCAGGTGTAGAGGTTTGTTGTATGGGCTCAATCACACTGGAAGTGGTCTTCGGATCTCCGGACAACTTCCGAAGCGAGGAGTTAATCTTCGACATCGTCCCCTTCCGCAATGGCTATCACCCACTGCTTGGACGAACCGCGTTTGCCAGATTCAATGCGGTACCGCATTATGCATACCTCAAGCTCAAAATGCCAGGACCTCGCGGGGTTATAACAGTTAATGGAAACATAGAGCGCTTGCTTCGCACGGAGGAACACACTGCGGCCCTCGCAGCAGAAGCGCAAAGCAGCCTTATGAGGCAAACCGCCAATTCAACGAAAAAGACCCCGGACACCTTCAAGCGAGTCTGGAGTACCCTGCAAGAGGATTGTCAGGCACGTTTAGAGCTCGCCTAGTAGTTCGGCCTCCGTCCTAGTCCCATTCAAGCGGCGAAATTAGTGTCACGCGTACATAATTACGCACTCAAGATACCATGGGCATAGACGGAGGCACGGCCACAGCACTGCCCACAATGCGGCTCAACGGCTTCAGGGCCCGTATACCTTTAACATTTTCTTCCTTTCAGGCCCCTATTCTCTGAAGGCCCTCTCCGATCGTCTGACTATCGGATCCATCATGGGAAGGAAACACCAAGGAAGCAAGAAGCTTTGACGTACAAGGGAATCCCCAGGTGGTCTCTGATAACGATCACTATACCTGGTTTGCATACCCACACGCAGCTTGCCCTTGGATAGGACATGTCAAATAATCCTATTTTTGCTTACTGCACTACTTGTATACATACGCTTTGACGTATCATTTCAATAGCAATGTATAGCGTTAGCTTATTATTACATTTCTTCATCCTTTTTTCATGTCTACCTATTTAAGACAAATTGCACCCGTACATTCTGGTACGTCCATGTGCGCCAGGGGCTTTAGTGTACCCCATAAAACGGCAAGAAAAGTCTGAACACTTTCGACAGTGTGGCACCCCGAACTTATAGCATTATATGCATCAGCTCCGAATCATGTCTTGGGTCAATAGTTGGGTTTGCCCGGCTCCCATGTTTTGGTACCTTGCGTTCCGCTATATCGACTAAGGTAGTACTGGGAGAACTACTGCGATTGTGTCCCGGTTCTTCCGGACGAGCACCTCCGTAGAGAAAGCCGAAAACTGACTGTCATGATGCGGCGAGAGCTGGTTGCTGTTCGAGAGGTCTCAAATCCCTAAAGATTTTTTCTGCTTCGGGCGAGGAGTCGGCCTTGTCCGACTTAGGCGTGCATAGCGCCCCAAGTTCGGCCTTCTGAATACTAGGGGCTTCGCCAAAATTTAAAATTGTAGACTTCTATGGCTAAGTGAGAGTGATAAAGCTTTATAGTCCGATTGCCTGGTTCGTTGTGCTGAACACCTCCTTCGAAGGATCCAAAACTGGGGTAAAGAGTGATCAGGTTTATCCCGAACACCTCAGTACTAGTTACATGGGGGCAGAAGCCGACGACTGGCCAACTCTCAAATTTTATAAACGGCCGCACAGAAGGTAATATTTTAAATCAAACAAGTGTTACATAGCGCATATGAACTTGTTTCACATTACAGGATCAGAAAGTACATTCATTCAAATATTACATCCTTAGCACACTCCTCCGCCACAAGGCAAGCACCCTTCAGGACACTGTCATAATACTTTTTGGGTGGCGATGCTCCTTGCCCTCCGGCGGCCCCTCCTTCACCAGCTTTTCAGCGTCCATCTTCGCCCAGTGCACCTTTGCCCGGGCAGAGGCCCTGCGCGCACCCTCAATGCAGACGGACCGCTTTATAACTTCAAATCGGGGGCAGGCGTTCACAAGCCACCTTACCAGGCCGAAATAGCTGCCAGGCAGGGGCTCGCCGGGACACATCCAGACTATGAGGCCCTTCATGGCCAGTTCGGCCGCCCTGTGAAGCTCGACCGGTTGCTTCAACTGGTCGCTCAAGGGCACCGGATACTGGGACCAGAACAACTTCTCCGTCGAGCTCCCTTCCTCGGCCTGGTAGAACTCCGCGGCATCCGACACACTGCATGGTAGATCTGCGAATGCTCCTGGAGAACTCCGAATTTGGGTAAGTAAAAGGAAAGTTTCCTTCACATGCTTGCTTTGCATAATGAATGCCTTACCCGCCGCTATCTTCTTGACCGCCTCAATTTCCAGGAGGGCCTTTTGGGCATTAGCCTTGGCATTTCGTGCATGCTCGAGGGCCTTTGCAAGCTCGGACCCTTGCGTCTTAAAGTCACACCCCAAGGATTCATACTTCTTGACGAACTCCTAGAGCTCTTGTCGAACCTTGCCGACTCGGGCCTCTTGCTTCTCGCGCTCGGCGCGCTCCTTGGCCACTTTAAGTTCGGCCTCGGACAGTGCCTTCTTCAGGGCCGCCACTTCGGTCGTGGCCCTAGCAAAAGTCATGACGATCATGTGATCTAACAACCTATCTTTTTTTCTTTATCAATAAACACACAAGGTATTACTTACCTATAACGCCCCGAGACCGATGTGCCAGTTGTCGTCCAGTTATTTGCCGTCGTTGCCATGTCATTTGCTTGCATGTTGCATCTTATCATGTCATCATGTGCATTGCATCATCATGTTTTCAAAACATGCATCCGTCCTGGTCTCCTCGTTCCGTCCATTGCCCGTTTGAGCCTAGACACACTTGCACGCGCCCGTGGCATGTCCGAGATATTATTTTATAAGTGGCCAAAAAATGTTCTCGGAATGGGACGAAAGTTGACGTGTGGTCTTATTATAGTGTAGATAGACCGCCTGTCAAGTTTCATCACATTCGGAGTCCGTTTGATAGCTCAACCGTTAAACTATAGCGGCATTATAGCTGGGCACACGTCGGACGTTTTTGGTCTCCGGAAACAGTCGCCAGGTCTCTCTCTTCTCTTCTCTCAGCTCGAGCTTTCTACACAGTCCGCTACCAACCCTCCCAGGCCCCGAAACCCCTCTCTGCTCAGTTCTTAGAACCCTCATGCGTCCGAAAAGCTTCCCCGAACCCGAACCGGACTTTCGTCACCGTTGGATCCGAAACATCCCCAAACATCTACAAAATATCTCCATTTTCTTAATTGGCCCCCTAACCTATTTATCCGAGACCGTCCGATTTTAATCGAGGGCCCAGATGCACCCCAAATCCACTTGCTATATATACTTGAGGTCCAACCCTAAAAATTAGGAGGTTTGTCCCATCCATTCCCTCGGCCGCCGCCGCATCCTCCTCGTTTTCCTCAGCCACCAACCAGATCCCTCCTCTGTTTCCGTGCCTGTCCAACCCCGCTCCTCCTCCCGATCCCCATGAATCCTTCTTCCTCGCCTTTGTGCTCCCGGAGACGGTCAGCACTCGCAGGCCCTCGCGTCCGCGTGCCCGCAAAGCAGCAGCAGCAGTCTAGCGCCCCGTTCCCCTTCCTGCACCTCGATCCAGAACGCCGCCGGCGGCATCTACCACCACGCCGCCGCCGCTGGACCAGCAGGTCCCCTGCCTCGTTGTCCGGTCGACGCCGGCGATTGGAACCCCACTGAAGATGAGCAGTAGCCGCCCTGTATCCTCTCGTCCCGCCTCTGTTTCTCCATCTCCTTTCCCCCTCATGTTCTCTCTCTCTTCTGCAGGCTCCAGCCGCCGCCATGGGGCATCGCCTCCCCGAGCTCCGTCCATCGCTGGGAATGGGATCCCCGGGGCCGGATCCGCCCAGCTCCAGCATGGATCCGTCGTCCCCTGACCTCCGCTCGCTCCGGTCGCCGTTCGTCCGAGTCCGGCAAGCTCCTGCCGTGTCGCCTTCATCTCTGCTTCGCCGCTACAACCACCATGGCGCTCGTACTCGTGCAGCTTCGGGGCCAGCGCCGCCGCCTAGAGTTTCTCCGCCCGGAGTCCCCTTCGTCTCGTCCGCGTTGCTGGCGCCCCGCCAAGTCCTTCAAGCCGCCGCCAAGTTCGCTGTCATAGCTCTCATGCATCACCGCTGAACCTGCCACTACTTCGCTCGAACAGGGAGGAGAACGCGCCTTCCTCTCCTGGCTCGGTTCGCCCGCGTTGACTCCCTCCGTTTTGACTGAGCCGGCCCACTGTTTCTTTCCCAGCAAGGCCCGACTCCAGCGTCGTTGCCGGGGTTCTGATCCACGAGCACCTATGGGACCGGCGGACCGAGTCCCTTTCGGTTTGGCGGGGGCGGAGGTCGCACGAAGAGCGGATCGAGGCGAAGCACACGAGCGGTTTACCCAGGTTCGGACCGCACGGATGCGTAAAACCCTACTCCTGCTTTGTGGTTTGTATTGAGTTCTTGCTCGGGAGCGCGGAGTGCTACAGTACACTCCAGCAGCTAACGAGACCAAGCGTGAGTGTTCTCTTCCTCCTCCCCACCCCCTCTACGTTGCGCACGGGCCTCCTTTTATATGCTCAAGGGGTCACCAACAGGTGGCAACGTAGACAAGGGTAAAAATGGAAAGGTGCTGCGGTAGGTACAGCTACCTGCTACAGTGTATCATACCTAACCCTGACGGCAGGGGACAAGGGCATTAAATGCCCGTCTGCATCGTCTAAATAGTGCAAAAGGGACCGCCAGGGACACCACCGCTCGCCATGATGGTGATCTTGTCAGCGCCGCTTGCCACCGCGCACCCCTGGCTGCACAGCCTCCCGCCATGTACGCCTGGAAGGGTCCCAGAGCGACACGTTGGTGGATGCGCTGGAGCGCGGGCGCAGAGTGGTGGCTTGCCGCGGCAAGCGCCTTGCCGCGGTCGTTGTCTTGTCGCGTCCGGGAGCTTGTCGCTCACCGGGCCTTGCCGGGACGCGTGGCGCATCACGGCAAGTTTCTTGAGATGCCTTGGTTGGCCTTCCCGGCAAGCTCCTCTTGCCGGGGTCTTGTCTCCTTAAGAGCCTTGCCTTGGTTGGCCTTCCCGGCAAGCTCCTCTTGCCGGGGTCTTGTCTCCTTGGCCTGGATAATTTGTTCTTGAATGGCTCCAAAGGAACCACGGAGGACCTTGGCGGTCACCCGGCAAGCCTTGCCGCGGGATGCTGCGACTACCCGTGCACAAGTTCGGGATACTAAGGTACCCCTACTCTAGTACACCGACAAGAGCCCCCGGGCCTGGGCCATACACGGTGCCGAGCGCTGTTGGGCCAGGCCCAAAACAGGGCACGGGCACGCGCGGCCTAGGTTACGCCGTATCTCTCCCCATATCCACCGCGCCCTCCCCGAACGGCACGCGTTGAATGCGGCATCGTGGGAGAGATCGTGGGTGGTTTCTTTATTCGGAAAGGTGGAACGTCCGCCCCTCCCTCTTTATAAGCAGGGGAAACAGGGGTAGTTCGCCCATTCGCCGGTTGCTACTCCAATCTTGGAAATCTCCGCCGCTCCCTCGTCTTCCCAAAGCTGAAAGAGAGCAGCGCCCCGCCCCCCATCGCCACCAGCACCACCAACGCCGTCGACCTCCTCCACCACTTCCGCCATGGCTCCGAGAGCCGACAAGGGGAAGGTTGTGAAGTCGACCGAGGCGCAGCGGCTTGCGGCGCTGCGAAAGGAGAGGGCAGTCTTCCCCCCCAAGCTCGCCGCGAGGGAGCTGAGGGAGAACTACTACCTCTTCTGGTCGACGGAGACGTGAGCGCACCCGCGCACGAAGGTACTTCCAGACGCCGCTTGGAAGATGGCTCCAAATCGATATCCATTCTTCGCCTTGTTCTTCTACTGCGGGCTCTGCCCGCCTTTCTCTGAGTTTTTCTGCGATATTATGAACACCTACGGGTTCCACCTCCTTGATTTCACCCCCAATGCCGTTCTGACCATGGCAGTTTTCGCACATCTCTGTGAAAATTTTGTCGGAGTCCATCCCAATGTAGCCCTTTTTCGCCACTTCTTTATGCCCCGAGTAGAGAGAGGAGAGCCTTTATCCGGCGGAATCGCTTGGATCTCGAGGGCCGGCAAGAAGGACACTTATCTGGAAGGAGAGTTCCGCGGCAAGTGGGAGGAATGGAGAGCAGACTGGTGCTGGATTGTCGAGGAGAACCCGCAGCCGTTTACCGCCCGGCGCCAAGCCCCAGTAGCACACGGCAGCGATTGGAGTGACGTGGCCCCGGAAGACGATAAGCTGAAGATTGCCGTCACCCGGATTCTACGCCTCAGGCTTGCCGGGCTCACTATAGGCGCTATTGGTGCAGATTTTCTTTGTCGCCGCATCGCCCCCCTGCAGGAACGGGGGAGACCCGCCTGGGAATTCAAAAATGCGGCGGATATCATTAGGCTGCGTCCGGGCCTCAACTTCAACTTCACAGTTCTGGAGCTCAACGCGATGCTCCAGGAGCTATTCAAGTACGACCCTCAACATCCCGAAGTGTTCAGGTTGCCGGGGGGTGTCGTTCCGCTGTGCAACAACTCCGCGCTCGACCGCATCCGTGCAATGATGCCGCTGTGTGATTCGCATGGAATTGTCCCAACTTGGCAAGAGCCTGCAGACGACATCGTGCAGCAATTCTTCGATGGCTTGGTAGAAGTGCCGATCCGCTCCGACGAAAAGGATAGCCTCACCCGCGACACCATCGATGCGGAGATGACATGCATTGCCACTCGGCTGGAAGAGCCGACGGCAGCCACAGCCGCGGGCGAATTTGGATTCACCGTGGAGGAGGCAGATGCAGCAGAGGCGGCAAGCCGTGCTGAGCGAGGGGAGCCCGCCGGCGAGAAAGAGCTTGCCGGGCAGAAAGGGCTTGCCGGGCATGGCGTCGAGTCGAGCGAGCCCGCCGAGGATGCGAGCGGCTCGCTGGAGATCAACTCCTGTTCCTCCTCCTCTTCAGGCAGCTCGCTGCAAGCAGAACCCCCATCTCCACCAAGAAGGCGTCTCCGCAAGGCCGGTGACGTAGCAGAGCGGCAGGCGAGTCAACAGTCGCCGCGCTGCGTGACACGCTCTACCGTGGCAAGCACTGTTGTCGCGGGAGCACCTCACGCTGCGACGGCAACTGGAGCGGGGCCCTCCCGGACCACCGCTTCTGCTCCTGCTGCTTCTCACGCCGCGGCGGCAGCCGGAGTGGGGTCGTCTCAGACCACCGCCACTGCTCCCGCCAAGTGGCCAAGGGAACCTACTCCTCCGCCTCCTCGCGCCGGACGTGAGCCGGACTTTGACTTCTCCGCGTTCAGCTCCGACGAGGAAGAAGAAGAGTAAGATTCTCTTGTTGTACTTGTAGTTCTTCAATTCTTGCTGTTTTGTCTTGTATCTCACTTGCTTTACTCTGAACCTATTCCTTTTTAGGACTCTGGCCCAAAGAGCAGCGAAGAGAGCCAAGGTCCCGTTGATTGTCATCGAGGACGAACCCACCTTGCCGGACCCGGCAACTATTCTCCAGAGCAGCCCCCAGCGTAAGTATATGGTTCACTTTCCGCTGAGGCGCGCATGGATACTCTTTCTTTGCTGCCATCTGACTGTTGGTTTGTGTAGGAGCAGAGCAGCCCCACCAGGAGCCAAGGGAGAGTCCTCCGGCAAGGGAGAGTCCTCTGGCAAGGGAGAGTTCTCCGGCAAGGGAGAAGTCTCCGGCAAGGGAGAGTTCTCCGGCAAGGGACAGCACCAGCGGCCCCCCGACGGCGGAGACCACGACTGCAGGACCCGGTACAGGTACTCTTCTCGCTTCAAAACTTCCCTTGCATTCTTCTTCTTTTGATCTTCTTGGGTATTTGCTTGACTCTTCTCCCTTTTCCGGCGGTCAGACCCATCTGCTACGGAGCCGATGGAGATCGAGGTTGCCGCCGACGACGCCACTGCCACCGAAAAGGCAGCCGGTGCTGACGATCCCGCCGGCGCAGAGGCCGCCAAGGCTGCCGCCGCAGCAACTGGCGAGGGGTCTGGCGATCGCACTGACGGCCCTGAGGCCGCAGGAGCGCCAGGCGCTACGTCGACCGCCGACCCGTCCGCCGCTGCCGCAGCGCCAGGCTCCGAAGAGCCCCAGCCAGGCGTCTACTTGAAGGCCGGCGATGGCGTCTTCATCAACCTCCCCTGGGCGTCAAGCTCCAGGGCGCCGGTCGAGGGAGAGATCTTCGACGGGGAGGTGCTCGCCTCCGCTGGGCTGACGCTGGTTGACGCGCTGAGCAGCAGCAGCAATGAGCCTGAGGAGGAGCGGCTGCTGCGGAAGTTGTTGTCGCTCTACCGTGCGCGGCATGCCAAGCTGGAATCCTGTGAGGCGCTTGTCGCGAAGGCGGGAGCAGACATCGAGAAGCGCGCGGAGGAGCTCCGGGGTCTCCACCAGGAAGCTCTCCGGTCCCTGGCGGAGGAGCGGGAGCAACTCGCCGAAGAGCAGAAGGCCTTCTTCCTTGAGAAGGCCGAAGTTGAAGAGCAACGGCGGCTTGCTGCTGAGAAGCTGTTTGCGCAGGAGGGCGAGCTAGCGCAGCGAAAGGTCAACCTTGACGCCCACGAGGAGGAGCTTGCCGCGCGCGAGCAACAATTCGGCGGAGCCCTTAAGCAGGCGGAGGATGCTGCCGCAGCCGCCGAGGCCGCCAAGAAGGAGTTGGAGACGAAGGTGGCGCAGCTGGAGGCCGATCTCAAGGCGAGTGGTGAAGAGCTTGCCGCTGCCAAGGACTCCAACGCAGATCTTGAGTTGAAGCTGACCACCTTGACCAAGGCGTTGGATGGCGCCAAGGAGCAGGAGATGGCCTTGAAGGAGGAGATCAAGGCCGACAAGGCACTGCTGGCGAGTGCTGCCGCCGCCCAGAATGCTTTTAGGGAGAATGTGGAGCACTGGACGGAGAGTCTCGTGAGTGCTGCCGTAGATATCGACAGGGAGCTGGCGCAGCTAGGGGTGGAGGATCTCGGGTATCCATCTGATGAGAACCTCCAACCCAGCGCCAAGCTCACCTTGTTCTTCAAAGGCGTGGCGACGGCCCTCCAGCGACTCCGGGAGAGGATCCCAAAGCAGCTGGCCGGCGAGTCGCGCAAGATCTGTGCGGGAGCTCTTCAAAAGGTGTTGATGAAGGTGGCCTTCCGCAACCCGGGCCTCAACCTCACCAACGTCCTCAAGACCCTGCCGCCGGATGCTGATCTGGAGGCGCTCAAGACCCTTGTCGCACCCATTGTGGACAAGGTGAGCGGGATCAAGAGGATCGAGGGCGATCGCGTAGACTAGGCCGCCCGCTTTCTTCTTTTCTTGTCGCTGTTTGTCATGTTATGAAAACAATCTGTTAGAGCCGCGACAAGCTATCTTGTAATATAACTCTATTCCGGGAAATGATTGCAATGTTATTCCCTTTACTTGATTCCTCCCTTTGTATGTTTTTTTTACCCTACGCTTTTAGGGAACTTGCCGGTGCAGGCACCTGAGCCGCGAGCGCTGAGTGCGGGACGTCAGCAGCCTGCTGGCGGTGCCGCTACCGACAAGAAACCTTGTCGCAACCAGTTGCAGCTCACTTAAGTTGTTGAGCGGACTCGAAACAAAGTAAGGGCGCAACTAGCTACGAGTTGGTTCCTCCGCGCACAGGTTTTCCATACAAAGTGGGGTCGTTCAAGGGAGATAACTTAAAAATTTTAAAAATCTGATTGCTCAAACTTTGGCAACTTAGCTTTTCTGTTGTTTGCTTCCCGGTAAGGCGAAACTTTCTTGAACGACGCCTTGTCCATACCATTATCTTCTCCTTTCCCCCCGGCAAACTTGTGGGCGAGGGACCCTTACTTTCCTTGAGAAAAAAGAAAGAAGAGAAAATAAAGATATGGAGCCTTATGGCTCGTTATCGCTTACCTGGGAGTAGGTGCTGCACAAAGTGTCAGATCACATACGCAAAAAATAGAAAGCGTGAAATTGACAAGATGTGCGGAGCACATGAGCTTTACTTATGCACGGGGTCTGCGTCCGGCTTTGTACAAAGGATTTCATGCAATAGCGGCAAGACTTGTACAAAAGGTGGTTGCCGGAACAGGTTCCGGCAACCGCGCCTTACGGGTAAAACTTACGAAGATGCTCAATGTTCCAGGAATTGCTCACCGGAATGCTATCTTCGGTCTCAAGGCAGACAGCGCCAGGCCTAGTGACTCGTTTCACCCGGTAAGGGCCTTCCCACTTCAGCGTCAACTTGTTGGAATTCTTGGCGGACTGAACACGCCGAAGAACAAGGTCGCCTTCCTCGAGACTTCTGGCATTAACTTTGCGGCTATGGTAGCAGCGCAAAGCTTGCTGGTAGCGAGCAGCTCGTACAGCAGCCTGAAGACGGTCTTCCTTGAGGAGTAGCGCGTCATCTTGTCGCAGCTGCTCTTGCTCAAGCTCATCATAAGCGAGCACTCGAGGTGACCCGTATGCGATTTCCGTGGGGAGAACTGCCTCTGCTCCATAGACTAGAGCGAAAGGTGTCTGGCAAGTCGCTCGATTTGGCGTCGTCCTAATCGACCAAAGAACCACCGGCAGCTCCTCGATCCAGCTTCTTCCACACTTGTGCAGCCTGTCGAAAGTTCTGGTCTTGAGCCCGCGCAGCACTTCAGCATTTGCCCTCTCCGCTTGACCGTTGCTTCTCGGGTGAGCAACAGAAGCGACGTCGATGTAGGCTTCCATCAACGGACTCTGATAGCTCTTGTTCACTTGGCGGACGACAAGCTGCGAGTCACCCCTGACAATGAGCTTCTTGATCCCAAGGTCTGCCGCGTCCTGAGACCGGCAAGCAAGCCTTCATACTCTGCAGTATTGTTTGTTGCTTGCTTCTTGGGAAAGTGCATCTGGACTACGTACTTGAGGTGCTCTCCGGTGGGTGCGATAAGCAGCACACCAGCGCCGGCGCCTTGCAGCGAAAAGGCACCATCAAAGTACATCAGCCACTCTTTGCTTGCTTCTTTGACGGGGATGCTCGTTTCAGGAATTTCTTCATCTGGTGTTGGCGTCCATTCTGCTATGAATTCTGCCAATGCTCTGCTTTGGATAGTTGAAGTACTCTCAAACTTGAGGCCAAAGCTTGACAGTTCCAGTGCCCACTCAACAATCCTGCCTGTCGCTTCTGGATTCTGTAGTATCCTCTTCAGCGGAAAACGAGTGACAACTGTGATCTCATGTGCTTGGAAGTAATGGCGCAGCTTTCTCGAGGCCATGAGAAGGCCAAAAAGCAATTTCTGCACGCCAGAGTACCTTGACCTAGCTCCCTGCAGAAGGGAACTGACAAAGTAAACTGGGCGCTGCACCATTCTCTTCTATATCTCCTTGCGCGTCTGCGCAGATCCATCCTTGTCGGGACCAGAGCTTGCCGGGGAAGCCCCCTGCTTGTCGCTGGATGCGCCTGCCGCGGTTGCTGGCTCGTCATCTGCCTCCCTCTCTGCTACTAACGCAGCACTAACCACTTGATTGGTTGCCGCTATATACAACATCAATTTCTCTTATGGCTTAGGTGCGACAAGTGTTGGAGCGGAGGACAGGTATCTCTTCAAGTCTTGCAGCGCAGCCTTCGCTTTCGGAGTCCATTTCATTGGACTTGCCTTTTTCAATATTTTGAAAAATGGCAGGGCGCGCTCAGCAGACCTAGAGATAAACCTGCTGAGAGCAGCCACGCAACCGGCAAGTCTTTGTACATCCTTGACGCGCTTTGGTGCTTCAATCTGCTCAATGGCCTTGATCTTGTCGGGATTGGCTTCAATTCCCCGCTGAGACACGAAGAACCCGAGAAGCTTGCCGGAGGGGACTCCAAACACGCACTTCTCGGGGTTGAGCTTGAGGCTGATCTTGCGCAGATTTGCAAAGGTCTTGTCTAAATCTTGAATCAGAGTTGCCTTGTCCTTGCTCTTGACCACTATGTCATCCATGTAGACTTCCACATTTCTGTGTATTTGTGGCTCAAGAGCGACATGGACTACTCTTGCAAATGTTGAACCAGCATTTTTTAAACCAAAAGGCATCCGTATGAAATAGTACGTGCCACATGGAGTAATGAATGCGGTCTTATCCTCATCCTCTTCTGCCATGAAGATCTGATGGTATCCTGAGTATGCATCAAGAAATGAAAGCAAGTCACATCCGGCCGTGGAGTCAACAATCTGGTCAATGCACGGCAAAGGAAATGGGTCTTCGGGACAAGCTTTGTTAACATCGGTAAAGTCGATACAAAGTCTCCATTTCCCGTTCGCCTTGCGCACGACTACAGGATTGGCCAACCACGTAGGATGGAGCACTCCTCTGACAAGGCCTGCTGCTTCCAACTTCTTGATCTCTTCTGCGATGAATTCTTGGCGCTCCACTGCTTGCTTCCTGACCTTCTGCTTGACGGGCCGCGCATGAGGGCAAACGGCAAGATGGTGCTCAATTACTTTCCTGGGAACACCGGGGATGTCAGGCGGTTGCCACGCAAACACGTCGACGTTCGCCCGCAGGAAAGCAATGAGCGCGTTTTCCTATTTAGGGTCGAGAGTGGCACTGATGGTGAAGGTACCACCAGTGCCGTCCTCCTTGGCGGACACCTTCTTGGTCTCTGGCAGAGCTGCCATTGTCTTCTTACACTTGCCGGTGGAGCTCGATGGTGCGTCCTCGACGGCAGCGCAGCACTCCGAAGAGGTGCGCTTGCCGGAGTGGGCATCAGAACTCTTGCCGGACTTGGTCTTCTTCTTCCCCCCGGGAGCTTCAACGGCAAGTGACTTGCGATCTGTTGCGGCTGCCGCTTCCCGGTAGATCTTGTCGGTGCAGATAAGAGCATCCTTCTTGTCGCCAGGGACAGAGATGACGCTCATCGGGCCTGGCATCTTCAGCATGTTGTATGCGTAGTGAGAGGCTGCCATGAACTTGGCGAGTGCTGGACGGCCGAGTATTCCGTTGTAAGGCAATGGAAAATCGGCAACGTCAAAAGTGACCCTCTCAGTCCTGAAGTTCACCTCGCGTGCCAAATGTTACTGGCAACGTGACCTTCCCCTTCGGCTTGCTCCTTCCCGGGTTGATTCCTTGGAATGTGTCGGTCTCTTCAAGCTCGCTGTCAGGGATCTGGAGTTTCTGGAGTACAGCAGAGGAGATCAGGTTCAAGCTGGCCCCACCGTCAACTAGCATCTTAGTGACCTTGAGGTTGCGGATAGTTGGTGAAACCAACATCGGCAAGCACCCGACCGCAGTTGTGCGATCAGGGTGGTCCTCAATATCAAAGATGATAGGCGTGCTGGACCATTTCAGAAGCTAGCGTGACTCGACAGGCGGTTCTGCTGCATTGACTTCCCGCACCCACTGCTTGAGTTGGAGGTGCGAAGTATGCAGAGAAGCACCACCGTCAACGCACAAGACCTCTGTAGCTTTCTGGAACTCCTGCTCACTGGTCTCGACATCATCCATGTCTTCGTCGTCGTCGTCATCTTCATCCTTGTCGCGGCCGCGGGGAGGTCTGTCTCCTTGCCGCTGCTTGGCCTTGCCGCGGCGTCCTCCCCGGTCGGCGCGCTTCTTGCCGGATTCTCCAGCGCCTCCTTGGGCCCTCTCCTTGTCGCGTCGCTCGTATTCAGCCTTTTGCTGCTGGACAAGCTGTTCGACCTTCTTGCAGCTCTGGAGGTCATGGCCCTTGGTGCGGTGCATCTTGCAGTACTGCTTGTCGGTGCCGTCCTGCTTGTCGGCGACCGCCACAGCCTGGCAGTTGGTGCATGCGGCAATCTCCTTGCCGGAGCTACCAGCTTTGGCTTTCTTGGCGCCACCTTCGCTGCCGAACTGCTCAACGACTAGCACATCTTTGCCTTTCTTCTTCCTGTTGTTCCGCCGCCGGTTTTTCTTTGCCGGGGCGGCATCCTCGCTGTTAGATCCTCCTGCTCCTGTATTCTCTCAGGGGAGTTTCCTCCCTTCCTCAGCACGTGCACACTTGTCAGCCAGGGCATACAGCTCACTGACGTCTCTGATCTTGCACATCGCCATCTCCTCCCGCATCCTGCGGTTACGCACGTTCTGATGGAACGTGCTGATGACCGCGGCAGGGTGGACATCTGGGATGTTGTGTTGTACACGGCTAAATCTCTGAATGTACTTGCGCAGGGGCTCTCCTTCCTTCTGGGCGAGCAGATGAAGGTCACTCTCTTGGCCATGGGGTTTGTGGCCGCCTGTAAAGGCGCCGACAAACTGATGGCATAGGTCTGCCCAAGAGGATATGGAGTCGTCCGGCAAGTGCATGAGCCAGCACCTGACGTTGGGCTTGAGCACCAGCGGGAAGTAGTTGGCAAGGATGTTGTCGTCCCGCCCCCCGGCAGCCTGCACCGCGATGGTGTAGATGCTGAGGAACTCCGACGGATGCGACTTGCCATCGTACTTCTCTGGTACGTCTGGCTTGAAATTCTTTGTGCTGGGCCACTGGACTTGCCGCAGCTCACGAGTAAACGCAGGGCAACCTACCGCGTATGCCAAGTCGCCTGGTTCCCCTGGCGCATGCATGTCGACAGAGGGCCCAGCGCGCTGGTCTGATTGATGCCGCGCTTCTCTTCGGTGCTCGATGCGAGTACGAGCGTCTTCTTGTTGTCGTTCGTAAAGGACTTGGCGCTGATTGCGATGAGCTCGTGGATCTGATGACGCGGTGGAGTCGCTGTCGAGGTGGATCCGGCGAGTCGGCGATCTTGGCCTTCGGGGCGGAGAGTGCACAGTGGTTGCACCCCCACCGATCTTGTCGCCACCGGCTCGTGCCTGGCTGACTTGCCGCGGCTGCGACGTGCTCGGCTGCCGTTGAGTGTCGCCGTTGGCGAAGCCGATGAGACTCTGAATGGTGGCCCTCTAGTCGTCGATCTTGTCTGCCGTTGGAGGGTAGTCCAGGAGCAGTTGAGCTCACGCTAAAGCTTCTGCTGGAGTGGCGGGTGGCGGTGGCGAACGGTGCGAGGAGCGGGATATGCTCGGACTTCTAACTACGTTAGAAGGAGCAGTATCCCGTCCAGGCGACCGTGCCTCGCTCATGCCAGCATGTTGGCGTGCATGCTGGTCTTGAGCACTCCGAGATCCACCAGCCCGATCTTGGTCCAGCAAACGCATGGTACCGTGAGTACCATGACGCTGCCGGTCCCGCGCGTCCTGAGATGGGCGCGGTGCATGTACGGACGCCGAGGTCTTGGAGTGCGCCCGGTCGTTGTGGGAGCTGGCTACGCCGCCGATGGGCAGCGCAGCCTTGTCCTTGGACCTGGCAGCACCGTGAGCTCCCTCGTCGACGCCCGTTCTTCCGCCGGCGTCTGCCCCATCAGCCGTTTGCTCCGGCGGTGGTGGGTTCGGCGCGGACGGAGCAGCCGCCTCCGAAGCCTTCTTCTTCGGCGGCATGTCGATGAAGATGATGAAGATCTAGCTCGTGTGACACCGGATCTGGTTCACACAACCTCGACGCCCCCTACCTGGCGCGCCAAAGATGTCGGGGTTCTGATCCACGAGCACCTATGGGACCGGCGGACCGAGTCCCTTTCGGTTCGGCGGGGGCGGAGGTCGCACGAAGAGCGGATCGAGGTGAAGCACACGAGCGGTTTACCCAGGTTCGGGCCGCACGGATGCGTAAAACCCTACTCCTGCTTTGTGGTTTGTATTGAGTTCTTGCTCGGGAGCGCGGAGTGCTACAATACACTCCAGCAGCTAACGAGACCGAGCGTGAGTGTTCTCTTCCTCCTCCCCCCCCCTACGTTGCGCACGGGCCTCCTTTTATATGCTCAAGGGGTCACCGACAGGTGGCAACGTAGACAAGGGTAGAAATGGAAAGGTGCTGCGGTAGGTACAGCTACCTGCTACAGTGTATCATACCTAACCCTGACGGCAGGGGACAAGGGCATTAAATGCCCGTCTGCGTCGTCTAAATAGTGCAAAAGGGACCATCAGGGACGCCACCGCTCGCCACGATGGCGATCTTGTCAGCGCCGCTTGCCACCGCGCACCCCTGGCTGCACGGCCTCCCGCCACGTACGCCTGGAAGGGTCCCAGAGCGACACGTTGGTGGATGCGCTGGAGCGCGGGCGCAGAGTGGTGGCTTGCCGCGGCAAGCGCCTTGCCGCGGTCATTATCTTGTCGCGTCCGGGAGCTTGTCGCTCACCGGGCCTTGCCGGGACGCGTGGCGCATCGCGGCAAGTTTCTTGAGATGCCTTGGTTGGCCTTCCCAGCAAGCTCCTCTTGTCGGGGTCTTGTCTCCTTAAGCGCCTTGCCTTGGTTGGCCTTCCCGGCAAGCTCCTCTTGCCGGGGTCTTGTCTCCTTGGCCTGGATACTTTGTTCTTGAATGGCTCCAAAGGAACCACGGAGGACCTTGGCGGTCACCCGGCAAGCCTTGCCGCGGGATGCTGCGACTGCCCGTGCACAAGTTCGGGATACTAAGGTACCCCTACTCTAGTACACCGACATTCGTCGTGGGCCGTGTGAGCCAAGGTCTAGCCCAGCCGCTGCTAGATCCAAGCCCAGCACCACCAAGGCCGGCCTACCTCTCCAGATCTGGGCTATGGCCCATGGTGAGACCCCCATCGCCTCTGCTCCGGTTGGCCCAGCCAGATTCGGCCCATATCATGTTTTTTTCCGTTCTGCGTTTTTTAGTATTTAATTTTCAGAGACGCCAGTTTTGCAGTTTAGCCCCTAAAAATCATGCATATTTTAACTCACAAACCGTGCATCATATATAAAAACTTTATATATGAAATATGCTTAGAATTTTGTCTAGTTTCATAATATGCAACTTTCACCCATGTTTAAAATGCTTAAAATGTTGTTTGACTAAATTTTGCTCCTATGCCATGTTAAAATGCTTTAATTCATAACTAAATAACCGTAGCTCCAAATTTAATAAACCTTATATGTAAATGGGGTAGAAAAATGCCTAGTTTAACATGGTGGCCTTACTTTGCTTGATTAATAACTCTAAAATTATGTTTAGGGCAGTACAGTACCATAACCAAAATATGCATATGAGGAATTTCCGGAATTGTTGTTCGTTGTTTCCGGCCTCATTTAAACTTGCCTAGATAGGTAGTTT
Source organism: Triticum dicoccoides (assembly GCF_002162155.2). Classification (NCBI taxonomy): domain Eukaryota; kingdom Viridiplantae; phylum Streptophyta; class Magnoliopsida; order Poales; family Poaceae; genus Triticum; species Triticum dicoccoides. The sequence continues at coordinate 173,652,731 of NC_041384.1, forward strand.
TGTTTTGCTTCACCCCTTGCCATGCTAAACTACATTGAATACTGTTGAGTACCTAAACAAGAGAGAACTAAATAAGTCATGTGGTGTTTCATCAATATGCAACTCGTTGCATATTGAGCTCCACTTAATTTGTAGGATTGCTCGTGCACTTTGCCATGCCATGCCTAATTAAACCGGACATGCATCATACTTGGTTGTGCATCATGCCATGCTTATGTGGTGGTTGTTTACTATGTTGTTTGCTTCTTTCCGGTGTTGCTTCTTCGGGTTGGTTCCGGTTACGTCGCGTTTGTGAGGACCCGTTCGTCTACGTCCGTTTGTCTTCTTCATGGACTCGTTCTTCTTCCTTGCGGGATTTCAGGAAAGATGATCATACCCTCGAAATCACTTCTATCTTTGCTTGCTAGATGCTCGCTCTTTTGCTATGCCTATGCTGCGATACCTACCACTCGCTTATCATGCCTCCCATATTGTGAAACCAAGCCTCTAACCCACCTTGTCCTAGCAAACCGTTGTTTGGCTATGTTACCGCTTTGCTCAACCCCTTTTATAGCGTTGTTAGTTGCAGGTGAAGATTGAAGTTTGTTCCTTGTTGGAACATGGAGATGTTGTTCCTTGTTGGAACATGTTTACTTGTTGGGATATCACAATATATCTTATTTAATTAACGCATCTATATACTTGGTAAAGGGTGGAAGGCTCGGCCTTAAGCCTGGTGCTTTGTTCCACTCTTGCCGCCCTAGTTTCCGTCATATCGGTGTTATGTTCCCGGATTTTGCGTTCCTTACGCGGTTGGGTAATAATGGGAACCCCTTGACAGTTCGCCTTGAGTAAAACTCTTCCAGCAATGCCCAACATTGGTTTTACCATTTGCCACCTAGCCTTTTCTTTTCCCTTGGGATTCGCGCTCCTGAGGGTCATCATTATTTTTAACCCCCCCGGGCCAGTGCTCCTCTGAGTGTTGGTCCACCTGTCAGCTGCCGGTAGCCACCAGGGGCAACTCTGGGCTGGCCTACCCGTACCTAAGACAATCTGAGTGTGCCCTGAGAAAGAGATATGTGCAGCTCCTATCGGGATTTGTCGGCACATTCGGGCGGTGTTGCTAGTTTAGTTTTACCCTGTCGAAATGTCTTGTAACCGGGATTCCGAGTCTGATCGGGTCTTCCCGCTAGAAGGTCTATTCCTTCGTTGACCGTGAGAGCTTGTCATGGGCTAAGTTGGGACACCCCTGCAGGGATTTGAACTTTCGAAAGCCGTGCCCGCGGTTATGGGCATATGGGAATTTTTTAATGTCCGGTTGTAGAAAACCTGAATTTGACCTTAATTAAAATACATCAACCGCGTGCGTAACCGTGATGGTCTCTTTCCGGCGGAGTCCGGGAAGTGAACACGGTGTTGGAGTTATGCTTGACGTAGGTTGTTCTAGGATCACTTCTTGATCATAGTTCTTCGTTTGTGCTTTGCCTTCTCTTCTCGCTCTCTTTTGCGAATATGTTAGCCCCCATATATGCTAGTCGCTTGCTGCAGCTCCACCTCATACCTTTACCTTACCCTTAAGCTTAAATAGTCTTGATCGCGAGGGTGCGAGATTGCTGAGTCCCCGTGGCTCACAGATACTTCCAAAACCAGCTTGCAGGTGTCGATGAGACCGTGCAGATAACGCAACCAAGCTCAGGAGGAGCTCGATGAAGATCTTGTCCTTTGTGTCGTTTCGTTCTAGTTGATCAGTAGTGGAGCCCAGCTGGGGTCGATCGGGGACCTTGTCGCATTTGGGGTTCTTCTTTTATTTTGGTTCCGTAGTCGGACCTTGATTGTATCTGGTTGATGTAATGCTTTATTCATGTAACTGTGTGAAGTGGCGATTGTAAGCCAACTATGTTTCTTTTCCCTTATGTATTACATGGGTTGTTTGCGAAGATTACCTCACTTGCGACATTGCTTTCAATGCGGTTATGCCTCTAAGTCGTGCTTCGACATGTGGGAGATATAGCCGCATCGAGGGCGTTACAAGTTGGTAATCAGAGCCTTCCCCGACCTTAGGAGCCCCCATTGCTTGATCGTTTTTAGCAGCCGAGTTGTGTCTAGAAAAATGTTTTGAGTCATTTAGGAATTATATATCAGAGAGTTTAGGAATTGTTTTTACTTCCCAGTCTCCTCATCGCTCTGGTAAGGCATCCTGACGTAGAGTTTTGACTCTTCTCTTCTCAAATTTCACTAAAAAAATTTAGGATCACGCGGGTATCTTGGAATTGTTCCGATGGTTTTGTGACGAGAACACTGTCTTGGTGCCTCCTGTCAGGGGTTTTGTGGCAGTGTCCCGGGGAGTTGAGCTCCGAGGTGTTGTCATCATAATTTTATCATTGCAGTTCTGGAATACCTGAGTTTAGTTTGCCGACATCGAAAATCTCTTTTATGCAGTTGTTGGTGAGATAACCTCGATGCCACCCAGTACTGGGGTGGGAGTTCGGGAGTATTGCCATAACTCGTATACCGGATGCTTTTCGAAGGTTGAGGTAGACGATTTCCGAAGGTTTCTTGGTTATGTGTTGAAGGATGGATACAGCTGGATGTAGGATTTGTTAGTTTGGGTGAGATATTATGCTTCCCCTGTATCCCCAACACCTGATTGCATAACCGGAAAATTTCGGGAGTTTATAAGTGGGAATTCAAGTAGCTCTTAGGAAATCTTTCCGACAGATGTATGATATGAAATTGGGGTTCGACGTCTAGTGGTCCACCTATTCACGGTCGGTTTTACAGTGGTCTCGTTGTGTCTTAAAGAGTCCTTGGCTATGCCAACTCGGGGACGCTTCGTATGTCATGTGCACTACCTTGTACATGATGGTGTTGTACGATCGAGCCCGTGTAGGCCCCACCACGAAAACTTCGGATGAAATCTCTATCATATGTTTGTTCCGGCTTATTCTGCAAGCCAATCATTTGTTTTTGTTTTGAATTGTGGTATTCGAGTTGCTTCGAAGTCAAATGTTGATCCCATACCTTTCCTAAATGGTGTTCTCATACTCCAATGTGAATACTAATCCTTCATGATAATCGAGATTGTTTTTGTCAATCCTTTTCTACCGGTGTGTCTCTCTTCAAGTGGATCCGATCACTTCAACATTCACAAGATCAATTATCAATTCTTCTCAATGTTGTTTGTTTCATCCATCTCCAAGTTGCCTTTGTTTTTCCCGCCCTCCCTCCCTTGTGTTTCTTTAAGGATTCAGATTTCTTGATCAAGTATCCATCTTATTGTTGTGAAGTCTCTCCATTCTTTTCCGTCAATGTTCTATTCCATTGATTATCAAGAAGATGCTAACGAAGCTTCAAGTTCGTCACTTTTCACTCGTTTTCTCTCCGGTGGTTTCAAGTCAAGCGTTATTGATCATATCTTTCTCCTCGTTTCAAATACCTTCTCATGCCGGTGCACCTCATATTCATTCACTTCTCGCTATTTAATTGTTCCGGAGTGCTCAAGATATCTCGAAGATTCGTGTTTCCACTCTGCATTCGTTCAAGCTCTTTCGAGATTGGTATCTCATTCAAGTCATTTAATTCAACCGGTGCAACCTCTCTTTTAAATCATTTCAACGGTGTTTCTCTTGAGTGGGCCCTAACCCACAGGTCTTTTTCCAGGATCTTACCTGACTCTTCTTATTTTCCCGGAGCTATCCTAAATTCATTTCAAATTTGACGTAAGAATGATTTTTCATCAGTCAGATGTGTTTCTCCAAGATCTTTCAATTTCTTTTCATCGTTGGCTCAATCTCTTCGCTTTTGATCCTTTCAAAGTATTTCAACAATTTGGTGGTGTTTCTCGTCGTTATTCTCAGATATTCAAGACTGAAGAAGAATTTTTCCTCCATATCTTATTCCATTCTCCTCAAGATTCGTGATTCTAGCTTGTTGCCATCCTCTCATAATTATTTTCGATTGTGGGAATTCTTTTCACCCATCCGGAGCAATTCAGGAGTCTTTTCAGGTTGATTATCCGGAGTCCATCAATTCAGGTTTATTCATTCTCAGTTTGCAGTTATCATTCTCCGATCTTACCGGTGCATCGTTCAAGTGATCTCTAATCGGTCCATGATCTATTATATTCACTTGTATCTAAATTCTCTCAAGCATCTTCATTCATGTGCTAATTCTTCCCGGTGTTTTCTTTATCTTCTCTTCGTTCATTTTTTTTAATTCTTACGGTGGTTCATTCAAGATTTGTCTTATCAATTTATTCGTTGTTTCAATACTACCGGTGGTTCGTTGAATACCTTCCCAAGTTTGACGCTATATCTATCTTAATCCTTTCTACGAGAATAAGTAGTATGCCAAATCCATTACTTGTCATCAATTTGAATTGGTGAAGGATAAGCATAATGTAATTCCTATTCTTGTTTCATTGAGTTTATTCAATTTCTTTTTCCGGAGTGGTTCATCGTATCACATTCTCAGTTCGAGATGCGTTATCTTTTCTTTCCGGAGTTCCAAGCTCTAATTATCACGGAGATCCATCTAAATCATTACAAGATTTCTTTTGTTTACCGGAGTTCTTCATGAAGGTTCTACATGATGGTTCATCAAGGATTTATATTCTTTCTCGAAGTGTTCATCGAGATTCTTTTCTAAGGATCTCAAGTATTATTCATCTTGCATCCGGAGTGCAATTCTTTCTACCTTATCATTGGAGGTGGTATTATGCCATTCTTGATAATTTGAATTCATGTTTCATGATTCACATGTTGTTAAGTATGAGGTATTTTAAATCCATCAACCTCTTCGTTGGATTTATCTTGGGTTATATTTCACCTAAAACTTTCCCTAAGGTTTGTTGCTATTAATGGTGATAATATTTGATCCAAGTCCTTCATCTATCCTCCCAGTGAAATAACTTTCTCGTCTCCTTGTTCTTACCAATCCAATTCTTTTTCCCGTGAGTGGCAGGTTGTCACATCATAACTTGAGATGTAGTCCATAAGACCATACCAAATTTATTCTTTTCGTTGTTGATTTTCCAACAACTCCGTTCTAGCTTTTGTTGTAAGCGTGCTCTCTCAAAGATCTTGTTTCCCTTCGTTCATTCCATTTCATTCTTTCTTTCTTTTCTGGAGGCCTTGTGATGTTGCTCTTTTCAATCATCATCTCGAATTGTGAAGATCATGTTTTTCTCATGCTTATCCTATTTAACCGGAGTGTTGTGACCTTTTTGCTCAAGTTCTTTTCGCCTTATCAAGCCTTGCACCTCTTTTCAACCGGAGTGCCGTCTGAGATCTTTCTTACCCTTGTTCCATTCATTCAATAGTTCCGGGGGCAGTGTGTTGTGATTTCATCAAGTATCTTCTCATCTTATCAAGTTCTTATTCAATTCCTTTTCTTTTCTATCGGAGTGCTGCCCGAAGTTGTTCTCCCTTGTCCCTCTTTTCTAACGGAGTGCTTTCAACTTCTTCATTCCCGTTGTATTCTTTCTTTCACGAATTTGTTCAACCTCTCAAGGCTCGTGGTTTCTCTCGTTTGTCAAAGAAGCAACTTAGCTTTACCTCTTCTCTTTCTCTTCCGTTTTTTCCTCCGGTGCCATTCTAGATCTCGGGACGAGATCCTCTCGTAGTGGTGGAGTGTTGTAACGCCCCGAGACCGATGTGCCAGTTGTCGTCCAGTTATTCGCCATCGTTGCCATGTCATTTGCTTGCGTGTTGCATATTATCATGTCATCATGTGCATTGCATCATCATGTTTTCAAAACTTGCATCCGTCCCGATCTCCTCGTTCCGTCTGTTGCCCGTTCTGAGCCAAGACACACTTGCACGCGCCCACGGCATGTCCGAGTATTATTTTATAACTGGCCAGAAAATGTTCTTGGAATGGGACGAAAGTTGACGTGTGGTCTTATTATAGTGTAGATAGACCGCCTGTCAAGTTTCATCGCATTCGGAGTTCGTTTGATAGCTCAACCGTTAAACTATAGCGGCATTATAGCCGGGCACACGTCGGACGTTTTCAGTCTCCGGAAACAGTCATCGGGTCTCTCTCTCTTCTCTTCTCTCAGCTCGAGCTTTCTACACAGTCTGCTACCAACCCCCCAGGCCCCGAAACCCCTCTCTGCTCGGTTCTTAGAACCCTCGTGCGTCCGAAAAGCTTCCCCGAACCCGAACCGGACTTTCGTCACCGTTGGATCCGGAACATCCCCAAACATCTACAAAATATCTCCATTTTCTTAATTGGGCCCCCTAACTTATTTATCCGAGACCGTCTGATTTTAATCGAGGGCCCAGATGCACCCCAAATCCACTTGCTATATATACTTGAGGTCCAACCCTAAAAATTAGGAGGTTTGTCCCATCCATTCCCTCGGCCGCCGCCGCATCCTCCTCGTTTTCCTCAGCCACCAACCAGTTCCCTCCTCTGTTTCCGTGCCTGTCCAACCCCGCTCCTCCTCCCGATCCCCATGAATCCTTCTTCCTCGCCTTCGTGCTCAAGGAGACGGTCAGCACTCGCAGGCCCTCGCGTCCGCGCGCCCGCAAAGCAGCAGCAGCAGTCCAGCGCCCCGTTCCCCTTCCTGCACCTTGATCCAGAACGCCGACGGCGGCATCTACCACCACGCCGCCGCCGCTGGACCAGCAGGTCCCCTGCCTCGTTGTCCGGTCGACGCCGGCGATTGGAACCCCGCCGAAGATGAGCAGCAGCCGCCCTGTATCCTCTCCTCCCGCCTCTGTTTCTCCCTCTCCTTTCCCCCTCATGTTCTCTCTCTCTTCTGCAGGCTCCAGCCGCCGCCATGGGGCGTCGCCTCCCCGAGCTCCGTCCATCGCCGGGAATGGGATCCCCGGGGCCGGATCCGCCCAGCTCCAGCATGGATCCGTCGTCCCCTGACCTCCGCTCGCTCCGGTCACCGTTCGTCCAAGTCCGACGAGCTCCTGCCGCGTCGCCTTCATCTCTACTTCGCCGCTGCAACCACCATGGCTCTCGTACTCGTGCAGCTTCGGGGCCAGCGCCGCCGCCTAGAGTTTCTCCGCCCGGAGTCCCCTTCATCTCGTCCGCGTTGCTGGCACCCCGCCAAGTCCTTCAAGCCGCCGCCAAGTTCGCTGTCGTAGCTCTCCTGCATCGCCGCTGAACCTGCCACTGCTTCGCTCGAACAGGGAGGAGAACGCGCCTTCCTCTCCTGGCTCGGTTCGCCCGCGTTGACTCCCTCCATTTTGACCGAGCCGGCCCACTGTTTCTTTCCCAGCAAGGCCCGACTCCAGCGTCGTCGTGGGCCGTGTGAGCCAAGGTCTAGCCCAGCCGCTGCTAGATCCAAGCCCAGCACCACCAAGGCCGGCCTACCTCTCCAGATCTGGGCTATGGCCCATGGTGAGACCCCCATCACCTCTGCTCCGGTTGGCCCAGCCAGATTCGGCCCATATCATGTTTTTTTTCTGTTCTGCGTTTTTTAGTATTTAATTTTTAGAGACGCCAGTTTTGTAGTTTAGCCCCTAAAAATCATGCATATTTTAACTCACAAACTGTGCATCATATATAAAAACTTTATATATGAAATATGCTTAGAATTTTGTCTAGTTTCATAATATGCAACTTTCACCCATGTTTAAAATGCTTAAAATGTTGTTTGACTAAATTTTGCTCCTATGCCATGTTAAAATGCTTTAATTCATAACTAAATAACCGTAGCTCCAAATTTAATAAACCTTATATGTAAATGGGGTAGAAAAATGCCTAGTTTAACATGGTGGCCTCACTTTGCTTGTTTAATAACTCTAAAATTATGTTTAGGGCAGTACAGTACCATAACCAAAATATGCACATGAGGAGTTTCCGGAATTGTTGTTCGTTGTTTCCGGCCTCATTTAAACTTGCCTAGATAGGTAGTTTTGTTTTGCTTCACCCCTTGCCATGCTAAACTACATTGAATATTGTTGAGTACCTAAACAAGAGAGAACTAAATAAGTCATGTGGTGTTTCGTCAATATGCAACTCGTTGCATATTGAGCTCCACTTAATTTGTAGGATTGCTCGTGCACTTTGCCATGCCATGCCTAATTAAACCGGACATGCATCATACTTGGTTGTGCATCATGCCATGCTTATGTGGTGGTTGTTTACTATGTTGTTTGCTTCTTTCCGGTGTTGCTTCTTCGGGTTGGTTCCGGTTACGTCGCGTTTGTGAGGACCCGTTCGTCTACGTCCGTTTGTCTTCTTCATGGACTCGTTCTTCTTCCTTGCGAGATTTCAGGCAAGATGATCATACCCTCGAAATCACTTCTATCTTTGCTTGCTAGATGCTCGCTCTTTTGCTATGCCTATGCTGTGATACCTACCACTCGCTTATCATGCCTCCCATATTGTTAAACCAAGCCTCTAACCCACCTTGGCCTAGCAAACCGTTCTTTGGCTATGTTACCGCTTTGCTCAGCCCCTTTTATAGCGTTGTTAGTTGCAGGTGAAGATTGAAGTTTATTCCTTGTTGGAATATGGAGATGTTGTTCCTTGTTGGAACATGTTTACTTGTTGGGATATCACAATATATCTATTTAATTAACGCATCTATATACTTGGTAAAGGGTGGAAGGCTTGGCCTTATGCCTGGTGTTTTGTTCCACTCTTTCCGCCCTAGTTTCTGTCATATCGGTGTTATGTTCCCGGGTTTTGCGTTCCTTACGCGGTTGGGTAATAATGGGAACCCCTTGACAGTTCACCTTGAGTAAAACTCTTCCAGCAATGCCCAACATTGGTTTTACCATTTTCCACCTAGCCTTTTCTTTTCCCTTGGGAGTCGCGCTCCTGAGGGTCATCA
>NC_041384.1:173662053-173672768 GCF_002162155.2 Triticum dicoccoides
CTGTCAGCTGTCGGTGGCCACCAGGGGCAACTCTGGGCTGGCCTACCCGTACCTAAGACAATCTGAGTGTGCCCTGAGAAAGAGATATGTGCAGCTCCTATCGGGATTTGTCGGCACATTCGGGCGGTGTTGCTGGTTTAGTTTTACCCTGTCGAAATGTCTTGTAACCGGGATTCCGAGTCTGATCGGGTCTTCCCACTAGAAGGTCTATTCCTTCGTTGACCGTGAGAGCTTCTCATGGGCTAAGTTGGGACACCCCTGCAGGGATTTGAACTTTCGAAAGTCGTGCCCACGGTTATGGGCAGATGCGAATTTGTTAATGTCCGGTTGTAGAAAACCTGAATTTGACCTTAATTAAAATACATCAACCGCGTGTGTAACCGTGATGGTCTCTTTCCGGCGGAGTCCGGGAAGTGAACACGGTGTTGGAGTTATGCTTGACGTAGGTTGTTCTAGGATCACTTCTTGATCATAGTTCTTCGTTCGTGCTTTGCCTTCTCTTCTCGCTCTCTTTTGCGGATATGTTAGCCCCCATATATGCTAGTCGCTTGCTGCAGCTCCACCTCATACCTTTACCTTACCCTTAAGCTTAAATAGTCTTGATCGCGAGGGTGCGAGATTGCTGAGTCCCCGTGGCTCACAGATACTTCCAAAACCAGCTTGCAGGTGTCGATGAGACCGTGCAGATGACGCAACCAAGCTCAGGAGGAGCTCGATGAAGATCTTGTCCTTTGTGTCGTTTCGTTCTAGTTGATCAGTAGTGGAGCCCAGCTGGGGTCGATCGGGGACCTTGTCGCATTTGGGGTTCTTCTTTTATTTTGGTTCTGTAGTCGGACCTTGATTGTATCTGGTTGATGTAATGCTTTATTCATGTAATTGTGTGAAGTGGTGATTGTAAGCCAACTATGTTTATTTTCCCTTATGTATTACATGGGTTGTTTGTGAAGATTACCTCACTTGCGACATTGCTTTCAATGCGGTTATGCCTCTAAGTCGTGCTTCGACACGTGGGAGATATAGCCGCATCGAGGGCGTTACATTACCTTTGTTCTCTTCGAGCTGCCTCTAGGTAAGGCTGAGCTCTTCTTCGGACCGCTCAAGGTCCCGCTTCAGTGCGGAGACCTCCGTCGTGTGAGCAGCAGCAACCAGCAGTGAAGCCTGCTTATTCACATAGACATATTCAGATTAGACTCGTGTGATTATTACTTGATCCTCTATCCGGCCTTTCTTTGCGAATACCAAACAGAGCATCATGGGCTACTGTCTATGCTATAACATTTTCTCATTACTTACCTCAAACCCTGTTAGGAGGCTGGCACAGGCTTCAGTCAGTCTGCTTTTGGCGGACCGAACCTTCTTGACCACCGCACTCATGATAGTGCGGTGCTCTTCGTCAATGGAAGCGCCGTGAAGCACTTCCAGCAAACTGTCTGATGCCTCTGGATGGACAGAGACCATCGGCATAGACGGCTTTGCCCCCTTGGCGAGGGGTCGCCTGGCAGAATCCGAAACCACTGGAGGTTCCGGTGCAGTATTCGGCTGGGGGCTAGACTTGCTGCCCTCGGCATTAGAGCCCAGGGGAGTCTTGCCCCTCCTGCGCCCAATGTCCGGAAGGTCGCCTTGGGTCGCCTCCAGAACTGTCTCCCCTTGGTCCAGTACCCTTTGAGACAACACCTCGACGTCGTCCGTAGGGCAGGGGGAGGAGGCGGTCGGGAGTGAATCGCTATTCATCTCCGACATGCCCAAGGACTCATCCGAAGAGGATACGTCGATACGGGCTTTGGTTGGGCTGCATGATCATGTTCGGCATGATAAGAGGCAATAAAATAGAACATACCAAGAACTATTATGGTATCCGGACACTTACAACTTCGCCGGGGGCTTGTCCCTGGGTAACCACTCCTCGTCGCTAACAGCGGCCGCCGTGGAGCAGTTTGGAAGGAGAGTCCTTCCCTTCTTGGACCCTTCGGCTTCCCCTGATGGGGCGACCTTCATTTTCTTGTCTCCCCCGGCTAGGGGGGGAGAACTTTCTTCCTCCTCCTCCTCGTTTTCATGGGAGGAGGGCGCCTCGGTGTTATCAGACGATGACTCCGATATGACCTTGCGCCGGAGACCTTTCCTGGTCCCCGCGGCCTTCTTCTTGGCCTTCCTCTCTGGCGCCTCATAGGGCACCGGAGCCAGCATCTCCGTTAAGAGAACACTTGCCAGATCCTCGGGTAGTGGGGCCGGACAGTCGATCCGCTTCGCTGTCGCGACCCATTCCTATTAAACGGTGTGGAGGCTTAGATCTCCCACACGATTATGCTAGGGAAAGGAACCACTTATGAGATATAAAGAGCTTATTGGATTGGCAGGGTGCTTTGCTGAGTCCACGGTCCTCGGTAAGGGGAGGAGGTACCTCGGTGGCCTTGAACAGCACCCTCCAGACGTCTTGGTGCATCGTGTCGAAAAGCTCTCGCAGCGTTTGGTGCTTGGCCGGGTCAAACTCCCACATATTGAATGCCCGTCTTTGACACGGGAGGATCTGGCAGAAGAGCATGACCTGGACCACGTTGACAAGCTTGATTTTCTTGCTTATCATGTTTTTACACAGTTTTGGAGTTCGGTCAGCTCTACCGATGAACCCCAGGATATGGCCTTCTCTTTCTAGGAGGTGAGCCGCGTGGGGATGCTGGATCGAAATTCAGGGGCCGCCGCCCAGTTGGTGTTGCGCGGCTCGGTGATGTAGAACCACCCCGATTGCCACCCCTTCACGGTCTCCACGTAGGAGCCCTCGAGCCAGGTGACATTAGGCATTTTTCCCACCATGGTGCCTCCGCACTCCGCTTGCTGGCCGACCACCACCTTCGGCTTCACGTTGAAGGTCTTCAGCCACAGGCCGAAGTGGGGCTTGATGCCGAGGAAGGCCTCGCACACGACGATAAACACCAAAATCTTGAGGATGAAATTGGGGGCCAAATCATGGAAGTCCAGCCCGTAGTAGAACATGAGCCCGCAGACGAATTGGTGGAGGGGAAATCCCAGCCCGTGGACAAAGTGGGGGAGGAATACAACCCTCTCATGGGGTCTTGGAGTAGGGATGATCTGCCCCTCGTCTGGGAGCCGGTGCGCGATGTCTGCGGCCAGGTATCTGGCTTCCCGGAGCTTCGTAATGTCCTCCTCTGTAACAGAGGAGACCATCCACTTGCCTCCCGCTCCGGACATATTTGGAGTGGTTTTGCGGAGGAAATGCGAACTTGGGCGCCGGAGCTCGAGTGCGTGAGAATGGATGGGCAGGGAAGAAGAAGGCGTGGGTAAAAAGGTGGAGTATAGGGGCGGAAGAAATGCGCCTCCTCACCTGCGTGGAAAACTCGCTTATTCCTCAAGCGCCGCGATTGATGGCGCGGTTAGGTTACCCACACCCGTATTGATGAGGATCCCGTGATAAGGGGACACGATCTCTGCTTCGACAAGACGTGCCAAGAAAACCGTCTCGCAACACGTGCAATGGCAGACAGGGAAAAACGGTTCGTAATGACCGGGCCACGGCGGGTCGTCACGTTATGAAAAGTTGTCAGCAGATTGGATTTGTGGAATATTATACTCTCTGCGGTGGTATGTGGAATTTATTTTGCAAAGCCGGACAGGATCCTTGTGTTCGGAATCATTTAGGGACTATTCGGAGAAGGAACCCTCCTTGCAATGTCGAAGACAATCTGCGCGCCGGACTCATCGTCATTGAAGCCTGGTTCAGGGGCTACTGAGGGAGTTCTGAATTAGGGGGTCCTCGGACAGCCGGACTATATACTTTGGTCGGACTGTTGGATTATGAAGATACAAGATTGAATACTCTGTCCCGTGTCCGGATGGGACTCTCCTTTGCGTGGAAGGCAAGCTTGGCAATTCGGATATGTAGATCTCCTCCCTTGTAACCGACTCTGTGTAACCCTAGCCCCCTCCGGTGTCTATATAAACCGGAGGGTTTAGTCCGTAGGACAACAACAATCAGAATCATAGCCTAGCTTCTAGGGTTTAGCCTCTACAATCTCGTGGTAGATCAACTCTTGTAATACTCATATCATCAAGATCAATCAAGCAGTAAGTAGGGTATTACCTCCATCGTGAGGGCCCGAACCTGGGTAAACATCGTGTCCCCTGCCTCCTATTACCATCTGCCTTAGACGCACAGTTCGGGACCCTCTACCCGAGATCCGCCGGTTTTGACACCGGCAGCCGCCTCGTGGAGTTCCAGACTTCAACTCCAAGTCTTCTAGATTGCTTTCAGTCCAAGAAAGATCATCGTGAAGGTTTCGTTCCGTTTGGTATTCCTTTTCTGCGAAACTCTAAAATAGGCAAAAAAAAAACTGGCACTGGGTCTCCGGTTAATAGGTTAGTCCCAACAATAATATAAAAGAGCATATTAAAGTCCATTAAACATCCAAAACAGATGATATAATAGCATGGAACAATCAAAAAATATAGATATGTTGGAGACGTATCAATGCCCGATAAAGATGGGTTGTCCGATGATTTGGCTCTGATTAGAGGGCACTGGGATTCCGATATACACCGGTTGTCCGCACCACAAGACGTCCGGCAGACACCAGACGTCTGTCATTTTGGCTCTGATAGGAACACACCGGATTTCCGGTGAGGAACAGAAATCTGACATTTTGACTCTGTGGGACAGTACCGGATGTCCGGTAGACACCGGTCGTCCAATGAGCAGAGAACAAAATATGTGAGTGAAGGAGAGGAGAAAAACCGTGGTTTCTGAGCAAGTCTTTTACAAGATCTCATGTTCCCTTTTTAATAGTGCGGGATCCCTATACCCAAGAACAAAACATAAAATGCCTATGCTAGTTGTCTTGTTTCTTTGTCTTCAGTAATATATGTATGTTCGTAGTCATGATTCACACACGATTCTGTGGGGACTAATCCTGAGATAAACTTTGGCAAACATTATTAATCCCCTATGTGTATAATGTCATCAACATCAAAATATGATTAAGGGCTAGGTTGCACTTTCAACATATGCTTCCGTGAGAGGCACAGTTATGCCTCTCAGAAAGGAAAAAAAATGTGTTTCTTTTACTTCCACTAGAGGCATATATTTGCTTTCCATGGAGGCACAACTTTGCTTTCACGAGAGGCATAGATGTGCCTCAGGAAAGAAAAAAACATGTTTCTTTTGTTTTTGCTTCTGTAAGAGGCACAAATTTGCTACTCGTGGAGGCACAAGTTAGCTTCCGTGAGAGCACAACTTTGCCTCTTAGAAAGGAAAAAAATATATGCAATTTTCGCGAGAGGCACAAATTTGCTTGTCGTGAAGGCATATGTGCAAGATCTGCTTACTTCTTTCTCTTAGTCAGCTCTATCTCATATTGCCTATGAACTCTTGCTAGGCCACAACTGTGCCTCTTGGAAATAAAAAATAATGCGTTATTTTTTCTTCCGTAAGAGGCACAAATTTACTTTCACAAAAGAGTTGTGCCTCCTGGAAAGGAAAAGGTCAGAAAATCCGTGCTTCCGACTCTTTTTTCATAAAAAAAATCGTCAAAACGTATTAACTATGATCTAGTTTCAAAGATCTCGACGCAAGAAATCCAACCGTGAAAATTGTTCACGATTTAAGAAACAAAACGTTTAGAATAAAAAAAATTATGAAAAAAAGGTAAAATTCACAGGTTGCGACAGATGGCGCACATGTAGTGCACCACTAGTGCAAGGGGTGGCCTTAATTAATGATTTCGCTAAAACTAACGCTATGAGCGTCAAATAGGGTATTCCCGGTCATATCATTTTAAAGAAACCTCTTGTGGACCGGCCCAATAGTTGTTCCTTTCATTCATTTATTCGATTCATTTTTGTATTTTTACTTATATTTTGAAATAATATCTATATTTTTAATATATAGTTTCAGAAATATTTTTTGAATTCATTAAAAAATGTTCACGGCGAGTCAAAAATTATTCATGCAAAACATTGTTCATTACATTCAGAAAAGTGTATGTGACATTGAAAAAGTGGTTCAAACTTTTAACAATATGTTCATGACATTTGAGAAAAAAGTTCATGAAATGTCAAATAAAAATATGCATAGTTAGTAAAACTTATTGTACCATTTAAAAAAATCATGTCTTGTTCACGACATTTTTAAACGGGTGAATCTCTTACGATCCCATGAGCGCTGGCCTATCTACTCAGACATAGTATGTGCGGGACCAAACAACATGGTGCTTGTTTTAGGAAACTTCCAGAACCTTCCGCTTGGCTTTAGGAAGGTACCAAAAGTTTTTTCTCCACCTTTTTTGTCTTTTTGTGTTTTCTTTATTGTTCCTTTTTCCAAAATTTGATTTTTTAATTAAAGAATAATATTTCAATTCAGAAATAATTTTTAAAGTTCCCAATATTTTGAATTCGTGAAAAAATCATAATTTAATAAAACAAAATCACAAACTCTTTTTGTATCCAGGCACCTTTCGGATTTGTGAACATTTTTTGACTTAGCAATTTTTTTAATTCACAGGCATTATTGTGAATTCATGAACATTGAATTCATGGATATTTTTAGAATGTCTGAACATTTTTTACTGTGTGAACAATTGTTAATTTTGCAAACATTTTTGTTGTAGGCACGGCCGCTTTTTTTGAAGGTTTCTTTGAATTCACAAACTTTTCTGATATTCCTGTATATTATGTACTTTTCAACTTTTAAAATTGCACAAAAATGGATATTTTAACGTTAATTAAACCGGCTAAAATAAAATAAAATGAATTAAAGACAAAAAAAGGTGTGTGTTGCGCTCGTAAGATTGTGGTTGCCCTTCTTGGGTCAGGCCCATGTAGCGCGTGAGCATGAGCTACTTGAGTATGTTTGAAAGCGGAGACGGGCGATTTTTATGTGCTGAGAGCGTCCGTCGCCACCTGTCACGTGCTCGGCGCTCCTTTAGAGGAAGAAAAAAAATTGTATGTGTTTCAGGTTTTAGACGAGTATTTTTTTTTTTGGCTTTTCGATTCTTACCCGGTTTCCCCTTTGTTTTGAACCCAAAAAATTCATTTTTTGCGTGAGAAAACACGTTTTTTGTTCTTTCGCAAGAGGCACATATTTGCTTCTGCGAGAGGTGCATCTGTCGGAAAGGCAAAAAAATACGTTTAATCTTACGCGTGAGGAAACATGTTTTTTGTTCTTCTGCGAGAGGCACGAATTTACTTTTCATGGAGGTACATCTTTGCTTCCGCGAGAAGCATAGTTGTGCCTCACAGATTTACTTCTCGTGGAGTCACATGTTGGCTTTCGTGAGATGCACAGTTGTGCCTCTAGAAAAGGGAAAAACATGTTTTTAATCTTACGTCGGGAGTCACATATTTGCTTCTCGTCGAGGCACGGATTTGTTTCCATGAAAGGCATAGTTGTGCCTCATGAAAAAAAAGAAAAAAAACACGTT
Source organism: Triticum dicoccoides (assembly GCF_002162155.2). Taxonomy (NCBI): domain Eukaryota; kingdom Viridiplantae; phylum Streptophyta; class Magnoliopsida; order Poales; family Poaceae; genus Triticum; species Triticum dicoccoides. The sequence continues at coordinate 173,669,481 of NC_041384.1, forward strand.
TTTTTCGTGAGAGACATAAATTTGCTTCATGTGGAGGCACATATTTGCTTTCTCGAGAGGCGGTTGTGCCTTTCGGATACGATAAAAGGTGGGAAAACAATTGTGCATCTGACTCGCTTTTCTTCTTCCAGTTTTTTTCGTTTTTTAATGAAAAATATAAGTTCTTTGAAACCTATTAACATCATATCTAGTTTCGAAGTTCTCGACGCAAGAAATACAACAGTGAAAGTGATTCAAAATTTAGATGCACGATTTAAGAGATAAAACATTTTAAATAAATGAATTTATGAAAAAAAACTTCCAAATTACAACAAGTGACGCACATATTGTGCACCAATTGTCGCTGGAAATGTGGGAGTAATCTTTGCAGGGACATCCCTTAATTAGCCATTTCGAAAATAATCATGGGAGCTTCTATATCGCGACCTAGGCGCTAGAAATCTTCCAGGAGCGTACCCCTCGCACACTGCACGCGCCTATCTGGGCAGCCCATGTGCGGGGTCGGACGCCCTTTGGTTTTTTATTTCCAGTTTTCTTTAAAAAAAATAGGGATTTCTGAAAAATTTCTAAATTTCAAAAATGGTTGTGAATTGTGAAAAAAAGTTAACGAATTTTTCTTTCAGAAAATGACAAATGCTCATGGATTGCAAAAAAATGTTCGTGATGTCAAAACAAATGATCACGTATTAAGAAATGTTCACAATTTCAAAAATGTTCATGCAATTTTAAGGAAATTTTCACAAGAAAATAAATAATAGCTTTGCAAATGTCAGATTTTTTTCCCCAAATTTTATAAAACTGTTCTCCAAATTCAACATGATTGATGACTGAAAAAACTATTCTTGAATGCAAACAAATATTAATAAAAATCAAAAAATGTTCGCCCACAATTTTTTTATGATTTCCAGAAAAGTACGCAATTTCAAAAAAATATTCATGAATTGGAAAAAAGTTCATCATTTAGAAAATGTTGAAGTTTTTTAAAAAATCTACTAATTTAAAAGATGTTCACAGTTTCAAAAAAACGTGATGAATATTTTTTAATTTGATTAACTAAGTTTGAATTCAAAAAATGTTAACTGCGATTTGAGAAAGCGTTCCCGTATTTTATACTCCCTGCGTAAATTAATATAAGAGCGTTTAGATCACTATTTTAGTTATCTAAACGCTCTTATATTAGTTTACAGAGGGAGTAGAATGTTTGTGAAATCTGGAAAGGAAAAAACGATAAACGGAAAATAATGGTAAAGTAAAATAAAGGAAAAGTAACAGAAAAAAATAAAAATTAAAGGATGAAGGAAAAACTGTGCCCAGCCAACTATTGTAGCGTCTCTGCTACAGTAGTGGACGTTTTTTGTCTTGTTTGTTTTTCTGTTGATGTACTGTAGAGAACAGTACTTTTGGTTGAATTTTTATTTCGAATTTTTGTAAATATGAATAAATTTATTAATTGAGATTAATTTTGAGCATCTTCTAAAAATGTGAATATTTTTTTGGAACTCTGAACATATTTTAAAATTGGGAATATCTATTAAAATTTCGAAAAAAATGCAATAAACCACGAGCATTTTTGGATTTAGTTAAAAAAATCGAAAACAGGAACTTTTTCTGAAATTTTATTTTGTTTGAAAATCTGAACATTTGTTGAACTTTCTGAACAGTTTTTGAAAATGCTAACAATTTCTGAATATGTAAAAAAAATTGAATGGGCTTTTCGGAATTCTGAACAGTTTTTAAAAACACAAACATTTTATAAGATCCCCTGAACTTTTTTGAAAATGTGAACATATTTTTGAATATGTGTACAAATTTTGAGATTTTTTTGAAGAAACCAAAAAAAAGGCAGAAGAAAACCATAAATAGATTAATGAAAGACCGGTTCAGGAATCGTTTAGAAGCAGTGGCGAAGCTACATATATTTTATGATGTCAAGCGACACCATAGAAATGTTGTGAGCAAGCTAATCCTAGCTATGCTTTAAGTGTACTATATGTTTGACATAACTAACCTCGATTGTTAGTGCGGCCAGTGTGTAGACCTCCGCCGGATCATCTTACGAGTTACGCCACGACTCTTTTATCTTTCTGTGGGCTAAGTTACTACGGCCCTATCCAAAAATATTCCTGTGTGCGGGGCAGGGCAAGCACGGGAGAGCCGAAGTCGGTTTGAGACGGTCTTCCACGCCACACACCGGCCGGCAGCGAGGCAATGAGCAGGAGTAAATAGCCAATGAATGAGCTCCATTTCATTCCCCCATTTTCCGCGCTCCCCACGCATGGCCCCCGCGGCACATGGGCAGCCAACGCCACATGCCACCCCCGCATCCAACTCCCGGAAGTTGAGCTGACCGACGAGCCGATCCGTTCCGTCGAACCCACAAATTAACAAAACAAAATCATAAAATAATCGCGAGAGTACATCCATGACCAACACAGCATGCATCGGCTGGCTCGACGCCAACCAACCGCAACCAGGTTTGCACCAGCCAGGACTGCCTGCCATCATTTGCGGCCAGATTAATTAGGGCATGTACAATGGTTCTATCTTAGCAATGCCACGTAGGATAGATGATGAGGTGGAGGAGAGAGAACTCATAAGAAAAGGCTTGTCTTCTCTTATTTAAGAGAAGACAAGAGGTGATCTCTTAGCACAATATGTCTCACCACATTTTTAGGAATTACTAGTTATTGAAGATAAGGCTAAGATATGACCCATTGTAGACAAATTTTTTTGTCATCTCTAAATCACATGCAAGACTTAAGATAAGACTATCTTATCAACCATTGTACATGCCCTAATCGGCTCAACTGAACTGCCTCTCCGCGATCCAGTCAGTGCTAGTACAGTATTAGTAGTATATTATCTATATATACACAACTGTGGCCTATCATTGGTCCAGCAGATACAGTTACGCCCAGCAGGGCCTTTTCCAATCCAGACGTACTACGTACACACAACACAATCGCGCATTAGAGTTGGCCACTTGATTTGCGTACGTACGCCGCGCGCTGGCTCATCACATTCACACAGCGTGTTCCATGCGAGGATCACCCGATCTCGGCGACACGTGTGCGTATCACCACACATGCATGATCCGATCAACATGCGGCATCCAGCCCAGCCTACTGTTCTGAATCTTAAGTTACTCGAGTAACTGGCGGGTCGTTCTCGGCCGTGAGCGAGGGCGACAGCGATGAGGAAGACCCGACGCGATTCGGGACGGGCGATGGATGCGAAGGGGCAGGCAAGGTAGGCCGTCCATGCATGCAACGTGGAAGAGGATAGCGG
>NC_041384.1:173673111-173702576 GCF_002162155.2 Triticum dicoccoides
ATATATATATATATATATATATATATATATATATATATATATATATATATATATATATATATATATATATATATATGCAGTGTTAATTTGGTCTAATCGTCTTCGTAACAAGCAACGAGCAACAGTTTCGCCTTAAATTGGAGGTTGCGTGTTAGTGTCAACTGTCAAGAGGGGGATTTGCACTTAATACATCGCCCAACATATTTAGGTTGGGGAACTGTTTGGTGTTTTCCAGAGCTAGCATCTCTTTGTATCACGCAAATGAGGTTACTAATGCCTCTAAATTCTTTCCTATCGCAGCTATATACTTATGCTTATTGCCTAGACAAACTCATTTGCGTTGCTATCAAACAATCTCTACAATCTGTTTATGTGTTTACAATCCATGTATGATCAGGCAACGCTTTGATTTTAATTATTTTTAAAGCACACCTTACACATATGAGCTGCTTCAAAAGACCGAGTCTGCAGATTTCTGGTGTGCGGCCAATTTGATTATTTTCACCCTATCCATCCCCACATCACAATCGCAAGGACGACACGGAACATGGTCATGCAATAAACCATGTTGAAAACATGTGATGTGTTGAGTTTTGTTTTTTTCTTTCATGTTTTCTAATCCATGTGTTCCAAAAAATGTATATATCATTTTTTCTCAACAGTTGGCGACACTATTTCTAGAAACATACATCTAATTTCTTTTCTTTTTTGCGGGCGAAAAACATATATCTAATCTCATCCAACTGATGGTACACACTTAGGCCTTGTTTGGCTGCATGGTGAGATGTTCCCTGGAAAGTGATGCCTTGGGTGGAATATTCATAGCAAAATGGAAACCCTAGGGGAAATTCGCTTCACCATTTGGGAGGAGCAAATGGTGAGGAGAACGGCGTGGGCAAGAACGGAGCCGAGGAGAGCGGCGGCAGCTTCTGCGAACAGGAGCGAGCAAGAGAGACGGGGAACTCGTCCCACGAGTCTGGACCAGTTTTTTTTCCTTCCCGGGGATTCGACAAGGGTGGGCCTAGATTTCCCTGCTGCGGGCCACAACCAAATTGACTAACAGAACTCCCTGGGTGAGTATACCACATGATTTTTCTTTCCGGGGATAGGGCAGGGATCCCGGAGTTTCCCCCGTCCACCAAACAAGCCCTTAGTTTTCCTTTGTTCATCGAGAATAGATGCACTGTTGGAATCTATTCACTCGGGAATCTAATTGATCTATCTCATGCCACATATCATCTCAGAGTTGAATCCTTCCTAACACCTCCCAACCTATTATCATAGTGCTCTTAACATGAAAGCCATAGGATTTGTAACATGAGACCCAAGGATCCAAAGTCTCTATGTATAATGACCAGTCTGAGGATACATAGACCGTTGAAAGATCGAGGATGTCGCCTAGAGAGGGGGTGAATAGGCGCTTTAAAATAATTACGGTCTAGGCTTGAACAAATGCGGAATAAACCTAGCGGTTAATTTGTCAAGCACAAAACCTACAACAACTAGGTTCATCTATGTGCACCAACAACTTATGCTAAGCAAGATAAACAACTAAGTGATAGCATGATATATGACAAAGAACAATATGGCTATCACAAAGTAAAGTGCATAAGTAAAGGGCTCGGGTAAGAGATAACCGAGGCACGCGGAGATGGTGATGTATCCCGAAGTTCACACCCTTGCGGATGCTAATCTTTGTTTGGAGCGATGTGGAGGCACAATGCTCCCCAAGAAGCCACTAGGGCCACCGTAATCTCCTCACGCCCTCGCACAATGCAAGACGCCATGATTCCACTAAGGGACCCTTGAGGGCGGTCACCGAACCCGTACAAATGGCAACCCTTGGGGGCGGTCACCGAACCCGTACACTTTGGCAACCCTTGGGGGCGGTCACCGGTACCCTTCAAATTGCTCGGGGCAATCTCCACAACCTAATTGAAGACCCCAACGCTTGCCCGGAGCTTTACACCACAATGATTGAGCTCCAAACACCAACAACCGTCTAGGGCGCCCAAGCACCCAAGAGAAACAAGCTCAAGGGTACCAAGCACCCAAGAGTAATAAGCTTCTCAACTTGTAACTTCCACGTATCACGGAGAACTCAAACCGATGCACCAAATGCAACGGCAAGGGCACACGGAGTGCCCAAGTCCTTCTCTCTCAAATCCCACTGAAGCAACTAATGCTAGGGAGGAAAATGAGAGGAAGAACAAGAAGAACACCAAGAACTCCAAGATCTAGATCCAAGGGGTTCCCATCACAAAGAGGAGAAAGTGATTGGTGGAAATGTGGATCTAGATCTCCTCTCTCTTTTCTCTCAAAAACTAGCAAGAATTCATGGAGGGATTGAGAGTTAGAAAGCTCAAAGAAGGTCAACAATGGGGGCAAAAACGAGCTCAAGAGATTGGAAAAACCATTGGGGAAGAAGACCCCCTTAAATAGGTCCCCCACGAATTTGCCCATTATGTGCAGAATAATATAGGAGCGGTACAACCGCTATGAGCACCAGTACAACCGGTAATAGGCAATAAGCAGTACAACTGGCCCACAACCGCCCAACAACCGCACCACAACAGAGACGAGTCCGGTGGTAGAGCGGTACATGGCCGGTACAACCTTCGGACCAAATCTGGAGCGGTACAACCGCTCCAAACACCGGTTGTACCGGTCAACCGGTACAACCTCTCTATGGAGTGGTACAACCTCTCTGTGTAAAACAGGTAATATCAAAACAGCCACAACTTTCGCATACAAGCTCCGAATTCGATGAAATCAAGTTTGTTGCTAGCGACAAGGGCTAACACAATCTTGATAGAAAAAGCAAGAAATGGCAATTGAGAAAATACCCAAAATAAAATGGTGAGAACCCTTTCTCAAATAAGACCGGTAAAACCTCCAACACCGAAAAGACAAAAAAGATGCATATGAAATCGGTTTATCGATGAACTCGAGCTTGTCAAGAAGATGACCATGAGATCCAAATCTCACAAGGTGAAGAACCAAACGAGAACCAAGAGAGATGATGCAAGGATGCAATGGTTTGAGCTCTCGACGAACGATACGATCAAGCTACTCACTAGAGAGCCCCCCTTGATAGTACGGCAATCGATCCTACAACCTGGTCTCCCAACTACCACTATGATACCGGTAAAATAGAAAACCTATCAAGGGAAAACCTTTGTATTGCACATAATCCACTTGAGTTAGATGATGATGATCTTGACTTCCTCAAGTTGGACCACCTTTCTTGATTGTGTTGTCTCGATGAAGACTAGTTGATTGCTCCCACATACTCCACTATGGGTGAGCCACTCTTCGGCACATCTTCACAATTCCATTGACACCACAATGGACGACAAGCTTCAAGCTTGATTTCTCCCCCATACTCCATTATGGGTGAGCCACTCTTCGTGTTGCTTCACTTGAACTTGCACACTGCAAACTTGATGATGATCACCACTTGATGTCATCCTCCATGGGTTGTATGAGATCTTCCACTTGACGCAAGACCATGGAAACATACCTAACCCCACAAAGAACTCTCACATAGACCATGGGTTAGTACACAAAGCGTAATGGACAATGCTTACCATACCATGGGATCACTTGATCCCTCTCGGTACTTCTTGTATGCTTTGTGAGCTGATCAACTTGATTCACTCTTGACTTAGTCTTGATCAACCTTGAATATTTCCAACTCTCTTCATTTGGATGATGTCTTGAAGGTAAATATGAATGATCACACAATCTTCTTCTTCAAGACATGCTTGCAATAAGCTCAACTCACACATTCCTTGAAAAGCACTTTGTCCATCTCATAAACTCCTTGAAACCAACACATGGACTTCAAGACAATCCAATGGAAATATCCTTCAAATATAACTCAAGGAAACCGTTAGTCCATAGAGATTGTCATCAATTACCAAAACCACACATGGGGGCACCGCATGTCCTTTCAACAGTACACATAGATCCCTAAATGTAACACTGATAGCATGGATCATGTAATAACGAAACGTAGTGAGTTCCTAGTGCTTATTACAACCATGCCCGTAAGCAAATCTTTACATATCAACAAAAGCAAGCGGAGGAGCATATCAACAAGTGAATCCATTAGAGTTCAGTGGAAACCCGCATCCCTAGCTTTATTCATCTTCCCATGCATTATAATATGCATATGACACGTAGCAGGATGTGTTGAAACAAAAATGCAATACATACATACGGGATAGGTCGAGACACACTCAAAGCTTACTTTCAAAGTAGTTTGTAAAACTATATAGGGCTGTGAACGTTCACTTAGCCTAATTATGAATTAGACACTTCTTCCACAATAGCCATATAGGAACATTGCAAGAATGCAGACTTTCACCATAGCCATATAGGAATACGTGGAAAATCGTTATCTCATAGTGTCCCAAATTGAATCCGCCATCATAGCCCAATAGGTATGCATGGTGATCAACTCACCAGGAAGACTCCCGTTAGCACCCCACAGGAACTCCACAGTATAACTGTTGGGGATATTATTACTGGACATAAACCGGCCAGGAGTAGCCGGATTAACTCCATGAAGATTAGAAGCCCATGAAGATGTAAGGATGATGGTGCTTTACAAAGGCCCAAGGCCCAAAGGTGAGTTAAGGCCTGTAGATGTGAACCGGCTTTCTCATGTAACTTGCATTATAAGATAGGAAGGATAGAGACTGAGCCGGACATGTTCGTAATCCGGCATCGGGACTCTGTAAACTGGCGAGCGTCAACCTCTGTATATAAAGGGACCACCCGACATCGGTTTAGGGATGAAAAAAACAACAACTCAAGAGCCAGGCAAAGCGGATTCGCTCCCTGGTCATCGAAACCCTAGCAATATCAACTCAATTAGACATAGGCTTTTACCTTCATCGAAGGGGCCGAACTAGTATAAAATCCCTGTATCCCTTGTCCGGTTTAACCCTTTTAAGCTAACCCATAGCGATGGCTCCACGACTAAGTCCTTTCATGAGGACATCTGCCGTGACAAAACCACGACAGTTGGCGCCCACCGTGGGGATATCACACGATGGTTTTGAGTTCTTGAAGGGCAGCTTCGAAGGACTCAAGGGATACATTGTGGGCCGGATGACGAAGAGTCATCGCGTCAAGCTCTACATCGACGACGCAGGATGGGGCCCCGAGGCCGGTTCAATCGAATACGGGTACCGGGTCCCCTTTGGTGGGATTCACGTCTTCATCGGCAAGATCGACGAGCCGGGCCCTGAGCCGGACACCTGCACCGACATCATCGAGATGGCTCAACGTGCAAACCCCGCCCTGGTTCAGCCCGCAGCAAGGCGTGCTTTCGTAGGTGTCATCCATGGGGCGGGATATGAGGATGGACCGGCATCTGATGCGGAAACCGTTGTCTATTCTGATGACGGATCTTCAACTAGAGAGACCGAGTCACTGTATCAGCTACAGGATGGCCGGATCAACGGAGGCTCCGATGGCGACAGTATTTCGGACCCCCTCGATCTGCCAAACCGGGTCACGATCTTCATGGCCGGAACACAGCCGGCCCACACCTCTTCTACCGTTGTGGCAGTAATCTCCGGTTCAGCAACGGCAATGCCAGCAGGGGCAGGGGGCTCTGCACCGCCTCCGGCTCAGATTTTGTCTGATTTGTTCGACACTTTAGCAACGTTGCTGGCGGCATAGGTTGATGCGGCAAACCGGGATCAGCACAATGCGAAAATTGTAAAGGTGAAGGATCAGATAGCTCAGGCTAAAGCGGACCTGGCGGCAGAGAACGCCAGGATGGCTACTAAGCAAGCCGAATTGGAGACTCAGGCTTACCTGCTTAGGCTGGATCAGAATGCCTCAGATGATGTCATGAGGAGGAGATACCGGTCGCACCTCCCACTTAACTACGAAGCAAGAAATCTCTTCAACACGCCAGGAGCAGGAACCAGTAACCAACCAGTCATAAACCGGACAGAGGCACCAGTAAGAGGAGCACCGGTTCAGCCGCGTACGATGGACCCGCCTCGTCAGAATAACATTGTGCCACAGTACGTTCCTACACCCTCGGGGCATTATTCCAACCCGTTGGATAACATTATGGCTGCCACTTCACGATTAGCAGCCCTCCCAATTGACAGTGAGTCGCTAGTAGCGATCGAGACGCGATGGGCCAGAGAGCTCCTTCAGACAGCCTTAAACCAACAGCAAGCTTATTCGCATAGTCGTGAGAGGATTCATTCCACCCCTCGTCCGAGTCGGAGCTACAACAGACACATTGAGGATGAACCAGCCGTGTCAAGCAGTGCGCATTGTCGTAACTCGCCGCGAGGGCATAACCCGGCCGGTGGTGCTAATGCACAGGATGTGGTGGATCACGGTCGTGCACGTCGAGAAGCCGACTTAGCGGCACAACATGAGGCCCGCCAGCCTACTCCAATTCGTCCTACCGCTTTAGTGGAGCCAGGCGTGGTCTTCAGTTCTTTAGGGGTGTCGTGTCTCACCCCCGCTTTGCGTAACATATGACTGCCCAAGGATTTTAAAGGCCCTCGTAAGGTGCCCAATTACACTGCCGATTTGCCTCCTGAGTCATGGGTGGAGAGTTATGAGATGGCAATGGAGATGCTGGATGTGGATGAAGCGGTGTGTGCTAAGTACTTCACCATGATGCTGGAGGGGACAACTCGTACTTGGTTAAAAAGCTTACCGGCTAACTCTGTCGGGTCATGGGCTGAGTTGAAATACCGGTTTGTCCAGAATTTTAAAGACACTTGTAAGCAGTCTATGTCAATTGTAGACCTGGCCGCTTGTGTTCAGGAAGATGGGGAGTCTACAACCCATTGGGTGAAGCGAGTCTCAGCTATTCTTCATTCGTCGGACCGCATCAACGCAGATACAACAGTTTTGACGTTGGAGGGCAATTGCCGGTTTATGCCATTAAAGCTAAAGCTAGGAAGGCTCAAACTTCATTGCAATGACATGTCAACCCTTATGGCCGCCCTGGTGAAGTATGCCGATTCAGATAGTATCAAGGACCCCGATGTAACGCCCTCTATGCGGCTATATCTCCCACGTGTCGAAGCACGACTTAGAGGCATAACCACATTGAAAGCAATATCGCAAGTGAGGTAATCTTCACACAACCCATGTAATACATAAGGGAAAGAGATACATAGTTGGCTTACAATCGCCACTTCACACAATACATGAATATAACATTACATCATCCAGATACACACAAGGTCCGACTGCGGAACCCAAAATGAAGAAGACTACCCCAAAAGCTACACAGATCCCCGATCGTCCCAACTGGGCTCCACTACTGATCAACTAGAAAACGGAACAACATAACGAACACGATCTTCATCGAGCTCCTCCTTGAGCTCGGTTGCGTCATCTGCACGGTTCACCGGCACCTGCAAGCTGGTTTTGGAAGTATCTGTGAGTCACGGGGACTCGGCAATCTCACACCCTCGCGATCAAGACTATTTAAGCTTATGGGTAAGGTAAAGGTATGAAGTGGAGCTGCAGCAAGCGACTAACATATATGGTGGCTAACATACGCAAATGAGAGCGAGAAGAGAAGGCAAAGTCACGATCGATGAACTATGATCAAGAAGTGATCCTAGAACAACCTACGTCAAGCATTACTCCAACACCGTGTTCACTTCCCGGACTCCGCCGAGAAGAGACCATCACGGTTACACACACGGTTGATGCATTTTAATTAAGTTAAGTTTCAGGTTCTCTACAACCGTACATTAACAAATTCCCATCTGCCCATAACCGCGGGCACGGCTTTCGGAAGTTCAAATCCCTGCAGGGATGTCCCAACTTAGCCCATCACAAACTCTCACGGTCAACGAAGGATATTCCTTCTCCCAAGACAATCCGATCAGAGTCGGCATCCCGGTTACAAGACATCCTCAACAATGGTAAAACAAGTCCAGCAAGACCGCCCGATGCGCCGACATCCTGATAGGAGCTGCACATATCTCGTTCTTAGGGCAACACCGGATGAACACTACGTACAGCTAAAACCAGCCCTCAAGTTTCCTCGAGGTGGCGCTGCAAGTGGCTCTGTTTCGGACCAACACTTAGACAAGCACTGGCCCGGGGGGGTTATAATAAAGATGACCCTTGGGCTGGCCTAACCCAAGGGAAAAAGAGGCTAGGTGGCGAATGGTAAAACCAAGGTTGGGCCTTGCTGGAGGAGTTTTATTCAAAGCGAACTGTCAAGGGGTTCCCATTATTACCCAACCGTGTAAGGAACGCAAAATCCGGGAACATAACATCGATATGACGAAAACTATAACGGCAAAAGTGGAACAAAACACCAGGCATAAGGTCGAGCCTTCCACCCTTTACCAAGTATATAGATGCATTAATTAAATAAGAGATATTGTGATATCTCAACAAAATATCCATGTTCCAAACATGGAACAAGCTCCAATCTTCACCTGTAACTAACAACACTATAAGAGGGGCTGATCAAAGCAGTAACATAGCCAAACAACGGTTTGCTAGGACAAGAGCGAGCAACTAGCAAGCAAAGATAGAAGTGATTTTGAGGGTATGGTCATCTTGCCTGAAATCCCGCAAGGAAGAAGAACGAGTCCATGAAGAAGACAAACGGACGTAGTCGAACGGTTCCTCACAAACGCGACGTTATCAGAACCAACCCGAAGAAGCAACACCGGAAAGAAGCACACAACATAGTAAACAACCAACACATGAACATGGCATGATGTGCGGGATGCGGTATGCGGTGCATATGCATGATTTGGAAAGGAATGATTGACCCTGGCCTCAACTTGGAAATCCAAGAGTGCCACTGGAAAGAGGAGTTGATTTCGGTCAAAATCGATATAAAGATCACCGGAATCGGATGCACGGTTTGGAAATGGCAGGCAAAACAAATATGGCACCGGTCTACGATAAACAACACGAGACCATCTAAATGCATCAAGAACAACATGCTACAGCACTCCAGCATGACAACAAAATACATGTCAGGGATCCACTCATGATGCTTGACAAAAGATGAACACTGAGCTATGGCTAATTCACTCAATAGCAGGTTCAAACAAGCATGGAAAAAGTGCAAAAGATAACAGGTTTCAGACTTAGTGAAATTAACAGCAAGTCAGGAATTGTTATCAGGAAGTAATGTTTAGAGCACGATAACTACATGCTACAGGAACATATCATGGCAAAGCAAGGCATGATATGAAGCTACTCAAAGCATACAACAAAAGTCCCTTAGTGACGATGAGCCAAAAGGGATCAAAAAATACAATTGCAAGCATGTGAACATAGCAAAAACATAAACAGATTCAGACTTAGTGAAAAACTGGAGCATGGCAAAACTGATAACGAGTAGGCATGTTTACGAGCTCGATGCACTCACTACAAAGCATGGCATGATAAACTAAGCATACACCCAGCAAGTAGACATGGTATAGAAGCTAGACATGGCAAGAACAACAACATAGCATGCACGGATCAACAACAACAAGCTCGGCAAAATCGCTAAACATGTTAACAATCTGCCAGCTTCACATCTTTGGAAGGATTGTTACATCATGCGAGAGTTCAAAAATTCCAATCAATTTCAGTATGACAATGGCCCGCCTAGCGGTTCAGGAGGTGGTTTTCATGGCCCGGGTTATGGAGGTAACAGTTCCAGTTCAGGATTCCAGGGCAATCAAACCGGGCATGGTAATCAAGGTAATCAGGGTAATCAGGGAGGGTATAACCATCAAGGAAATCAGCAAAAACAGCAGTCGGGTTATCAGAGCCATCCGAAGCAGTTGAATAGTGGGCAGTATCATGTCTTCACCACTAGCTTGTGTAAACGTGATCAGAAGCTGCACAAAAGGGCCGTGAATTCTGTTGAACCGGCAGTGCCTCAGTATTTGCGCCGGTCTAAACAACCAATTTTATGGAGTCGAGAGGATCACCCGCCCCGGGTTGATAATCCGGGTCATCTGGCCTTAGTGGTGGCACCTCAAGTTGGGGGGGATAAGTTCACCAAGGTACTTATGGATGGGGGAAGTAGTATCAATATCCTTTACTATGATACCTTCCGCCGCATGGGGTTGACAGATAAGAATCTTAAACCATCAAATACGGTCTTTCATGGAGTGGTGCCTGGTAAATCGGCGTACCCAGTTGGCAAGATAGCCCTAGAAGTGGCTTTTGGAGATGATTATGATTCAAGGTCACAGATGTTGACTTTTGAGGTAGTGAAAATCAAGAGTCTGTATCATGCCCTGTTCGGGCGGCCGGCTTATGCCAAGTTCATGGTGAGGCCGTGTTATGTTTATTTACAGCTTAAGGTGCCGGTTCATAACGGGACCATCACAGTACATGGAAGCAGGAAGATTGCTTTGGAATGTGAAGAAGGGGATGCGGTTTATGCTGAGTCGGTTTGTGCCATAGAGGAGCTGAAGTTTTATAAAGACAAGGTTGATCCAGCAGACATGACCTCTTTGAAAAAACCAACTACCGAGCATGATCCGGCGTTGAAGTTTAAATCGGCTATAGACACTAAGATGGTTGATTTTGTTCCTGGCGATTCGTCCAAGCAGTTCAGCATCAGCGCTAACCTGGATCCCAAATAGGAAAGCGCGCTCATCGAGTTCATCCATGAGAACCGGGACATCTTTGCATGGAATCCTTCTGACATGCCAGGTGTACTGAGGGAACTCGCTGAGCACACACTTAATATAGATCCTAAGTTTAAACCGGTCAGACAGTTTCTCCGCCGTTTCAACGAAGAAAGGCGTAAGGCTATTGGTGAGGAGGTAGCTTGGCTTTTGGCTGCAGGGTTTATCCTGGAGGTTTTTTAATCTGGAGTGGCTGGCTAATCCGGTGTTGGTTCTTAAGAAAAATGGCACTTGGCGTATGTGCGTGGATTACACCGATTTGAACAAGGCCTGTCCAGCAGATCCCTTTGCCCTTCCTCATATCGATCAGATTATTGATACTACGGCGGGTTGTGATCATTTGTGTTTTCTTGATGCTTACTCTGGTTACCATCAGATCAAAATGGCAGTTAAGGACCAGGAGAAGACATCCTTTATAACTCCCTTTGGAGCCTTCTGCTATGTCTCCATGCCTTTTGGGCTCAAGAGTGCCCAGGCAACTTATCAACGTTGTGTTCAGAATTGTCTTCAAAAGCAGATTGGGTGTAACGTCATGCATATGTGGATGATATTGTGGTAAAATCCAGAAAGGAGGAAACCTTGATAGAGGACTTGAGAGAGGCCTTTGACAACCTCCGAGCTTATAAGATGATGCTTAATCCGGACAAACGTTCCTTTGGTGTTCCGGCAGGCAAGTTTTTAGGTTTTCTGGTGTCTAACAGGGGCATTGAAGCTAATCCGGAAAAAAATTCAGCTATTACGTCCCTAGCTAAACCGGCGTGTATCAATGACGTTCAACGTTTAGCAGGTCGGATTGCGGCTTTGAGCCGGTTTATCAGTCGTCTTGGGGAGAAAACTATCCCTTTATATCAGATGTTAAAGAAAACAGATGATTTTATCTAGAGTGACGCAGCTGATAAAGCGTTTGAGGATTTGAAGAGACAGTTAGCTGAACCGCCTGTCCTTGCGGCTCCGGTTGATAAAGAGCCTTTATTGCTATATGTGGCTGCTAATGCCCGGGCTTTCAGTGTGGCTATCGTTGTGGAGCGCAAGGAGGCTGGAAAGGAGTATCCGGTTCAACGGTCGGTTTATTATATCAGTGAAGTGCTTATTGAGTCAAAGCAGAGGTATCCGCATTGCCAGAAGCTGGTGTATGGAGTTTTTATGGCAAGCCGGAAGCTCAAGCACTATTTCCAGGGTCATCCTATTACAGTGGTTAGTTCAGCCCCTTGGGAGACATTATCCAAAATAGAGAGGCGACTGGCCGGATTGCTAAGTGGGCCATTGAGCTTGGACCCCATGGGATCAAGTATACACCTCGCACAACCATAAAATCTCAAGCACTTGTGGATTTCATCAATGATTGGACAGAGTTGCGGACGCCAGAGGAAAAGCCAAACAACACTTACCGGACTATTCACTTTGATGGGTCCAGGCAATTGGAGGGCTCGGGGGCTGGAGTCATCTTAACTTCCCCACGAGGTGACAAGTTTTGTTATGTTCTCCGCTTAATGTTCCCTTGTACTAACAATGCAGCTGAATACGAGGCCTTACTCCACAGTCTACGGATGGCTAAGGAAATGAACTTAAGCCGGGTTAAGTGCTTTGGTGATTCGGACTTGGTGGCTCAGTAGGTATCTGGAACTTGGGATTCTAAGGATCCGCTCATGGCTTCGTATCGACGTGAGGTGGACATAGTGGCTAGTCATTTTAAAGTTTATCAAGTGGACCATATAGACCGGCAAAAGAATGAAGCGGCGGACGCTTTAAGTCGTTTAGTCTCTCAGCGTAAACCGGTGCCACCTAATGTGTTCCTCGACATACTTCATAATCTGTCGGTCAAAGTTCCCACGGAGAAGGAATTGGCTATCCCTGACCCGGAGACCCAGTTGGTGGTGGCTTTGCATGTTATACCGGATTGGACAGTCCCGTACCTGGCTTACATGAACCGGGGCGAGTTACCCGAGGATAAAACTTTGGCCCGACAGATAATTCGGCGATCTAAGTCAATGACCATTATCAACGGGGAGCTACATCGTTCCAGCGTCACAGGAGCAATTCAGCGTTGTGTGTCTCCTTAAGAGGGTTATGAGATTTTGAGAGAAATCCACGAAGGAGATTGTGGTCACCATGCCGGTTCAAAATCCTTGGTGGCTAAGGCTTTTCGTCATGGCTTCTATTGGTTGATGGCTCATGCTGATGCTGAGGATTTAGTCAAAAGGTGTGACAGTTATCAGAAATTTGCACGTCGCGCTCATGTTCTGGCTCAGGAATTGAGAATGATTCTAATCACTTGGTCGTTTGCAACTTGGGGGCTCGATATGGTTGGGCCCTTTAAGAGATCCAAGGACAAAAAGACCCACCTGTTGGTGGCAGTTGACAAGTTCACCAAATGGGTAGAGGCAGAGCCAGTCAGTAAGTGTGATGCAGCCACGACGGCTCAATTCATCAAAAAGGTGATCTTCTGGTTTGGCTTTCCGCACAGCATTATCACGGATAATGGTACTAATCTGTCTAAGGGTGACATGGAGGAATTTTGTCAACGTGAACACATCCGGCTTGATATAGCGTCAATTGCTCACCTCCAGTCTAATGGGCAAGCTGAGAGGGAAAATCAAGAAATTTTGAGAGGTATCAAGCCTCGGCTTATGGTTCCTTTAAAGCGGACACCAGGTTGTTGGGTGGAGGAGTTACCTTCTGTGTTATGGAGTATCAACACCACACCAAACAGATCAATGGATTATACACCTTTCTTCATGGTTTACGGAGCAGAGGCGGTTCTTCCTAGTGACATTCGTCATGACTCGCCCCGTGTGACGGCTTACGTTGAAGCTGACAATGAGAAGGCACGTCAGGACTCACTGGATCTGTTAGATGAGGAGCGTGATCTGAAAGCAGCATGGTCGGCGATTTATCAACAAGATCTCCGACGTTATCACAGCCGCCGGGTTAAGACTAGAACCTTTCAAGAAGGAGATCTGGTGCTCTGGCTCATTCAGGATCAAACTGATATGCACAAGTTATCCCCACCTTGGGAAGGACCTTTTGTGGTCAGCAAAAACCTGCACAATGGGTCATACTATCTTATCAATGTTCGAGAGCATAAAGACTCACACAAATCGGAGGAGGAGACCCAGCGGCCGTGGAATATAGCTCTTCTTCGGCCTTACTACACTTGAGCCACAGGCTCTTCTTATGTACATACTTATGACAATGTATATATTATATAATAAACCGGAGCCTCGGCTAAAGCGGGGTCTCTGTTCTTTTTACATCATGTGTGTTTTCATGGAGGCTTTTACTAACAAAAGCGGAGTTCTATTAACCCGGCCTATAAGCCACACATATATGAAGGAAATCACTAGGGGGCTTGGTCGTATCCAAACCATAGCTACACCTCTTGATCGGTTTAAAACCAAACAGGGATATCACTAGGGGGCTTGGTCGTATCCAAACCATAGCTACACCTCTTGATCGGTTTAAAACCAAACAGGGATATCACTAGGGGGCTTGGTTGTATTCACACCATAGCTACACCTCTTGAGAGGCTTAAAGCCAAAAGGAAATTATGTGGAACCAAAGATAGTCTGTTGCTTCAGGCACAACTCAAACATAGGTAACCACCGAGCATAGCTCAAATATTACCTAGGGGCTCCTTGCTTCTCAAAGAACAAACAAGCTTGCACCCTTGTAATAGGCTATCAAGCCAGGCTTGGAAGCCAGGTGTATACACCTAAAACCCCGGGTTAGCCTGCCTCTTTAAGTAAGTCACTCCGTCCAGGTAAGCCTGGCATGACCCATAGAACGTTTGACAAGTCAATCTTATAGACCCTAAACTTGTCAAAGTTAAAACGGTGATTGGTTAAAGATTGAGGTCCATCTTAAAAGGCTTTGCAAAATGGTTTAACTCAGTGGCCTGACAGCCCATGAAAAGCCTCGGTTTAGGGCCTGGCAGCCCATGAAAAGCCTTGTATATTTATTTTGAATTTGTTGTTTGTAAACATCTTTTGATCAGGGATTTATAGGTATTTTCTGATAAACTGGTGTTTATTACAACCCAGCATGGCTTTGAACGCTCAGTTGTCAGTACATAATCATTTCTAAACCGGCAGCTAATTGCTCCGGTCTGATTTTGGCTACAGGTCACCAGCATTATACGAACAAATCAGCGGCTAGCATAGCCCGGTTTGATTTTTATGAACTAGCAAGAGGGTAAGGAGTCATCAACACTCCGGATTGGTGTTTTTCACCCTTACTATACAAATAGTTGGTCAGCCAACAAGGTATATGACAGGTATCATCTATTTTTACAAATCTTGGATGTACACCTAAGTTATGTATATATATTTTTGGCATCATGACCCATCCAGTGGTAAACCACTAGGACACTTTTGAAGTTCGTATATGCAGGAACACAAATCATAATGGACTATGCATAAATATATCCCAAAGGGAGAACAAGTTTTCTGGTATCAAGCAAAACAAACATGCTCCATGGCATGGCAGAGAAGGTGTTCGTGCTATCCTATTACAAAGGCGTTTTCAATAAGCCCCAATTGAATAATTGTTTTCAAAGGAGTGGCAGACTGCAACAGATAAACCGGCCACCGGTTTAGGATTCCTCATTGGGACGGCTTGACGGTTGGGGGTCATCTTGCGCAGTCACATTCTCTTCATCCCTCCCCAGACGCTGGAAATCAACCGTTGACCAATCGATTCCGGTTAAGGCTTGAAAAACTGCTTCTTCATGGATAAGATTTGAGGGGTCAATGTCAGGAGCGTCAGTATGCTTATGGATTAGTGGCACAAGATTTTCAACATCATGGGTCAGCGTGGGCTGTCTTTTTCCCTCGGCATCATAAACTGGTTGAAAATGTGATAGATCTGTGTCCTCTGCCAGTTTGCTTGCTATTGGTCGCATCTCCTTTGTCAGCCTTCGAAGATCGTCGTTGTTGAAGCCTGAGCCATCTTCTTTTACACCAGGATACCCTTTGATGATATCTGCTGGTTCAAGATCCGGAATCCACGCCTTGGCCTGGATTAGCACGGTCAGCGCTCCTGATCTTGCAGTTGCTCTCTTCAGTTTGTTGACCCGGGCAGGTAGCATGGCCAGCTTTTCAATGGTTTCTTTTATCAGCGATGGCGGAGGCTTGTTATAAGTTGTAGTGCAAATGGCTCGCTTGGAGCCAGAGAACAACTGTTCTATTAAAGTGTAGGCCGCTTGAAGTTTCATCCGCATGTTGGAGCCCAGGTGAGCAATGCGGCTCCCTGTCATGGTTAAGTATCGGTAAACCAATCATTGATAAGATATTTTGAGTTAGACAAACTGCATGAGAGGGTACTTACCAAACACAACAGACGTCATGGCGTTAATCTGCCGCTTTAAGCCGGCCAGCTCTTCAACCACCGATTTCAGGGTTGCCTCTGCGTCCTCGGCCTTTTTTATCAAACCAGCTTTTTCTGTTTCCCAATCTGCACGCTCCTTCTTGAAGGTCTCTTTCAGGCTCTCTGATGTCTACTACACAACCTTCTTCTTGTAGACGTTGTTGGGCCTCCAAGTGCAGAGGTTTGTAGGACAGTAGCAAATTTCCCTCAAGTGGATGAC
This sequence comes from Triticum dicoccoides, assembly GCF_002162155.2. NCBI lineage: Eukaryota > Viridiplantae > Streptophyta > Magnoliopsida > Poales > Poaceae > Triticum > Triticum dicoccoides. The sequence continues at coordinate 173,689,366 of NC_041384.1, forward strand.
CTAAGGTTTATCAATCCGTAGGATGCGTAGGATGAAGATGGTCTCTCTCAAGCAACCCTGCAACCAAATAACAAAGAGCCTCTTGTGTCCCCAACACACCCAATACAACGGTAAATTGTATAGGTGCACTAGTTCGGCGAAGAGATGGTGAAACAAGTGGTATATGGATAGTAGATAAAGGTATTTGTAATCTGAAATTATAAAAACAGCAAGGTAACTAATGATAAAAGTGAGCGTAAACGGTATTGCAATGATAGGAAATAAGGCCTAGGGTTCATACTTTCGCTAGTGTAAGTTCCCTCAACAATAATATCATAATTGGATCACATAACTATCCCTCAACATGCAACAAAGAGTCACTCCAAAGTCACTAATAGCGGAGAACGAACGAAGAGATTATGGTAGGGTACGAAACCACCTCAAAGTTATTCTTTCCAATCAATCCGTTGGGCTATTCCTATAAGTGTCACAAACAGCCCTAGAGTTCGTACTAGAATAACACCTTGAGACACAAATCAATCAAAACCCTAATGTCACCTAGAGACTCCAATGTCACCTCAAGTATCCGTGGGTATGATTATACGATATGCATCACACAATCTCAGATTCATCTATTCAACCAACACATAGAACCTCAAAGAGTGCCCCGAAGTTCCTACCGGAGAATCACGATGAAAACGTGTGCCAACCCCTATGCATAGGTTCCCAATGTCACGAAACCCGCAAGTTGATCACCAAAACATACATCAAGTGGATCAATAGAATAATCCATTGTCACCATGGTTATCCCATGCAAGACATACATCAAGTGTTCTCAATTCTTTAAAGACTCAATCCAATAAGATAACTCCAAAAGGGAAACTCAATTCATTACAAGAGAGTAGAGGGGGAGGAGAAACATAAGATCCAACTATAATAGCGAAGCTCGCGATACATCAAGATCGTATCATCTCAAGAACACGAGAGAGAGAGAGAGAGATCAAACACATAGCTACTGGTACATACCCTCAGCCCCGAGGGAGAACTACTCCCTCCTCATCATGGAGAGCACCGGGATGATGAACATGGCCACCGAAGAGGGATTGCCCCTTCGACAGGGTGCCGGAACGGGTCTAGATTGGCTTTCGGTGGCTACGGAGGCTTCTAGCGGCGGAACTCCCGATCTATTCTCTGTTCTGGAAGTTTTAGGTTATGTAGGTATATATGGGTGCAGGAGGTACGTCGGTGGACCGAAGGGGGGGCCACGAGGTAGGGGGCGCGCTCCTACCCTCGTGAGCTCCTCCTTCATCTTCTGACGTAGGGTCCAAGTCTATCTGGTAGGTTTCCTTCCAAAAATAACTTCTCCAGTTGATTTCATTCCGTTTCGACTCAGTTTGATATTCCTTTTCTTTGAAACACTGAAATAGGCAAAAAAATAGCAAATCTGGGCTGGGCCTCCGGTTAATAGGTTAGTCCCGAAAGTAATATAAAAGTGGATAATAAAGCCCAATATTTCCCAAAATAGTAGATAATATAGCATGGAGCAATCAAAAATTATAGATACGTTGGAGACGTATCAAGCATCCCCAAGCTTAATTCCTGCTCGTCCTTGAGTAGGTAAATGATAAAAAGATAATTTTTGATGTGGAATGCTAGTTGGCATAATTCCCATGTAATTCTTCTTACTTGTGATATGAATATTCAGATCCGAAAGATTCAAGACAAAAGTTCATATTGACATAAAAATGATAATACTTTAAGCATACTAACTAAGAAATTATGTCTTCTCAAAATAACATGGCCAAAGAAAGTTCATCCCTACAAAATCATATGGTTTAGTCATGTTTCATTTTCGTCACACAAGAATGCTCTCATCATGCACAACCCCGATGACAAGCCAAGCAATTGTTTCATACTTTAGTAATCTCAAACCTATAAACTTTCACGCAATACATGAGCGCGAGCCATGGATATAGCACTATGGGTGGAATAGAATAATGAGGGGGTTATGTGGAGAAGACAAAAAAGGAGAAAGTCTCACATCAACGAGGCTAATCGATGGGCTATGGAGATGCCCACCGATTGATGTTAATACAAGGAGTAGGGATTGCCATGCAACGGATGCACTAGAGCTATAAATGTATGAAAGCTCAACAAAAGAAACTAGTGGGTGTGCATCCAACTTGCTTGCTCACGGAGACCTAGGGCACTTGAGGAGGCCCATTGTTGGAATATACAAGCCAAGTTCTATAATGAAAAATTCCCACTAGTATATGAAAGTGATAACATGAGAGACTCTCTACTATGAAGATCATGGTGCTACTTTGAAGCACAAATTGGAAAAAGGATAGTAGCATTGTCCCCTTTTTTTATTTGGCCTTTCTTTTTCTTTTTTATTTGGCCTTTCTCTTTTTATATATATATTTTTTGGGACAATGCTCTATTAATGATGATCATCACATTTCTATTTATTTACAACTCAATGATTACAACTCGATATTAGAACAAAATGTTACTCTATATGAATGCCTCTGGCGGTGTACTGGGATATGCAATGAATCAAGAGTGACATGTATGAATATTATGAACGGTGGCTTTGCCACAAATACTATGTCAACTACATGATCATGCTAAGCAATATGAAAATGATGAATGTGTCATGATAAACTGGATGATGGAAAGTTGCATGGCAATATATCTCGGAATGGCTATGGAAATGCCATAATAGGTAGGTATTGTGGCTGTTTTGAGGAAGATATGAGGAGGTTTATGTGTGACAGAGCGTATCATATCACGGGGTTTGGATGCACCGGCGAAGTTTGCGCCAACTCTCAATGTGAGAAAGGGCAATGCACGGTACCGAAGAGGCTAGCAAGGATGGAAGGGTGAGAGTGCGTATAATCCATGGACTCAACATTAGTCATAAAGAACTCACATACTTATTGCAAAATCTACAAGTCATCAAAAACCTCGGTACTACGCGCATGCTCCTAGGGGGATAGATTGGTAAGAAAAGACCATCGCTCGTCCCCGACCGCCACTCATAAGGAGGACAATCAAATAACACCTCATGTTTCAAATTTGTTACATAACGTTTACCATACGTGCATGCTACGGGACTTGCAAACTTCAACACAAGCATTTCTCAATTTCACAACTACTCAACTAGCACGACTTTGATATTATTACCTCCATATCTCAAAACAATCATCAAGCATCAAACTTCTCATAGTATTCAACACACTCATAAGAGAATTTTATTATTAATCTTGTATACCTAGCATATTAGGATTTTAAGCAAATTACCATGCTATTTATGACTGTAAAAATAATATAAGTGAAGCATGAGAGTTCATCTATTTCTTCAAAATAAAACTACCACCATGCTCTAAAAGGTATAAGTGAGGCACTAGAGCAAATGACAAACTACTCCGAAAGATATAAGTGAAGATCAATGAGTAGTCGAATAATTATGCAACTATAAGAAGACTCTCTAACATTTAAGAATTTCAGATCTTGGTATTTTATTCAAACAGCAAGCAAAGCAAAATAAAATGGCATTCTAAGAATGGTGAACATCATGTGAAGAAGCAAAAACTTAGGATAAACCGATACTGACCGATAGTTGTTGAAGAAGAAAGGTGGGATGCCAACCGGGCCATCCCCAAGCTTAGACGCTTGAGACTTCTTGAAATATTACCTTGGGATGCCTTGGGCATCCCCAAGCTTGAGCTTTTGTGTCTCCTTAATTCCTCTCATATCATGGTCTCCCTAAACCTCAAAAGCTTCATCCACACAAAACTCAACAAGGACTCGTGAGATAAGTTAGTATAAACCATTGCCAAAACCTTATCATACTCTACTGTAGAAAATCACTAAAATTATTATTCAAAATTGCATACTAAATTCCTCTGCATATTTAATAGTCCTATCCTAAAATAGAATCATTAAAGAAGCAAACATATGCAAACAATGCAAACATAACAGCAATCTGCCTAAACAGGATAGTCTGTAAAGAATGCTGCAACATCCATACTTCCCTAGCTCCAAAAATTATGAAAGAAAATTACCACTGTAGTAAATTTATCAGATCTTAATATGCAAAAGGTTTCAACATTTTATCACATTCTGACTTTTCTAGGGAATTATTGCAACAGAGGTAAACTTTCTGTTTTCAAACAGCAACATGTGGACTTTTAAAATAGGCATAGTAAAGGCTATCAATGCCACTTTTATTGAAATAAAAAATGAAAAAAAATTTTCTAAATAACATCAAGCAAATACTAACAAAATAAATTGACGCTCCAAGCAAAACACATATCATGTGGTGAATAAAAATATAGCTCCAAGTAAAGTTACTGATGAACGAAGATGAAAGAGGGGATGCCTTCCGGGGCATCCCCAAGCTTAGGCTCTTGTCTATCCTTGAATATTACCTTGGGGTGCCTTGGGCATCCCAAAGCTTAGGCTCTTACCACTCCTTATTCCATAGTCCATCGAATCCTTACCCAAAACTTGAAAACTTCACAACACAAAACTTAACAGAAAACTCGTAAGCTCTGTTAGTATAAGAAAATAAATCACCACTTCAAGGTACTGTAATGAACTCATTATTTATTTATATTGGTGTTAAACCTACTGTATTCTAACTTCTCTATGGTTTATAAACTATTTTACTAGCCATAGATTCATCAAAATAAGTAAACAACACATGAAAAACAGAATCTGTCAAAAACAGAACAGTCTATAGTAATCTGGATCGAACATATACTTCTGGAACTCATAAAATTCTCAAATAAATTTCTGTACCTGAGAAATTTATCTATTAATCATCTGAAAAAAGAATTAACTAAATAACACTCTCCAAATAAAAATGGCTGCAATTCTCGTGAGCGCTAAAGTTTGTGTTTTTTACAGCATGATCAACAAGACCTACCCCAAGTCTTCCCACAGGTTCTACTTGGCACAAACACTAATTAAAAGCATAAAAACACATCTAAACAGAGGCTAGATGAATTATTTATTACTAAACAGAAGCAAAAAGTAAGGAACAAAAATAAAATTGGGTTGCCTCCCAACAAGCGCTATCGTTTAACGCCCCTATCTAGGCATGATGACTTCAATGATACTCACATAGAAGATAAGAATTGTAACATAAAGAGAGCATCATGAAGAATATGACTAGCACATTTAAGTCTAACCCACTTTCTATGCATAGGGATTTTGTGAGCAAACAACTTATGGGAACAATAATCAACTAGGATAGGAGGGCAAAACAAGCATAACTTCAAAACTTTAAGCACATAGAGAGGAAACTTGATATTATTGCAATTCCTACAAGCATATATTCCTCCCTCATAATAATTTTCAGTAGAATCATGAATGAATTCAACAATATAACCAGCACCTAAAGCATTATTTTCATGATCTATAAGCATATAAATTGTATTACTCTCCACATAAGCAAATTTCTTCTCATGAATAATAGTGGGAGCAAACTCAACAAAATAACTATCATGTGATTGAAAATTAAGATCAAGATGACAAGTTTCATGCTTATAATTATTCTTTAAAGCATACATGTCATCACAATAATCATCATAGATAGGAGGCATGCTTTCATCATAATAAATTTGCTCATCAAAACTTGGGGGACAAAAAATATCATCTTCATCAAACATAGCTTCCCCAAGCTTGTGGCTTTGCATATCATTAGCATCATAGATATTCAAGGAATTCATACTAACAACATTGCAATCACGCTCATCATTCAAATATTTAGTGCCAAACATTTTATAGATTTCTTCTTCTAGCACTTGAGCACAATTATCCTTTCCATCATACTCACAAAAGATATTAAAAAGGTGAAGTGTATGAGACAAACTCAATTCCATTTTTTATAGTTTTCTTTTATAAACTAAACTAGTGATAAAATAAGAAACTAAAAGACTCGATTGCAAGATCTAAAGATATACCTTCAAGCACTCACCTCCCCGGCAACGGCGCCGGAAAAGAGCTTGATGTCTACTACACAACCTTCTTCTTGTAGACGTTGTTGGGCCTCCAAGTGCAGAGGTTTGTAGGACAGTAGCAAATTTCCCTCAAGTGGATGACCTAAGGTTTATCAATCCGTAGGAGGCGTAGGATGAAGATGGTCTCTCTCAAGCAACCCTGCAACCAAATAACAAAGAGCCTCTTGTGTCCCCAACACACCCGATACAACGGTAAATTGTATAGGTGCACTAGTTCGGCGAAGAGATGGTGAAACAAGTGGTATATGGATAGTAGATAAAGGTATTTGTAATCTGAAATTATAAAAACAGCAAGGTAACTAATGATAAAAGTGAGCGTAAACGGTATTGCAATGATAGGAAATAAGGCCTAGGGTTCATACTTTCGCTAGTGTAAGTTTCCTCAACAATAATATCATAATTGGATCACATAACTATCCCTCAACATGCAACAAAGAGTCACTCCAAAGTCACTAATAGCGGAGAACGAACGAAGAGATTATGGTAGGGTACGAAACCACCTCAAAGTTATTCTTTCCAATCAATCCGTTGGGCTATTCCTATAAGTGTCACAAACAGCCCTAGAGTTCGTACTAGAATAACACCTTAAGACACAAATCAATCAAAACCCTAATGTCACCTAGATACTCCAATGTCACCTCAAGTATCCATGGGTATGATTATATGATATACATCACACAATCTCAGATTCATCTATTCAACCAACACATAGAACCTCAAAGAGTGCCCCGAAGTTCCTACCGGAGAATCACGACGAAAACGTGTGCCAACCCCTATGCATAGGTTCCCAATGTCACGAAACCCGCAAGTTGATCACCAAAACATACATCAAGTGGATCAATAGAATAACCCATTGTCACCACGGTTATCCCACGCAAGACATACATCAAGTGTTCTCAATTCTTTAAAGACTTAATCCGATAAGATAACTCCAAAGGGGAAACTCAATTCATTACAAGAGAGTAGAGGGGGAGGAGAAACATAAGATCCAACTATAATAGCAAAGCTCGCGATACATCAAGATCGTATCATCTCAAGAACACGAGAGAGAGATAGAGAGAGATCAAACACATAGCTACTGGTACATACCCTCAGCCCCGAGGGAGAACTACTCCCTCCTCGTCATGGAGAGCACCGAGATGATGAAGATGGCCACCGGAGAGGGATTGCCCCTCCGGCAGGGTGTCGGAACGGGTCTAGATTGGCTTTCGGTGGCTACTGATGCTTCTGGCGGTGAAACTCCCGATCTATTCTCCGTTCTGAAAGTTTTAGGTTACGTAGGTATATATGGGTGCAGGAGGTACATCGGTGGACCGAAGGGGGAGGGGCACGAGGCAGGGGGGCGCGCCCCTACCCTCGTGAGCTCCTCCTTCATCTTCTGACATAGGGTCCAAATCTATCCGGTAGGTTTCCTTCAAAAAATAATTTCTCCAGTTGATTTCGTTCCGTTTCGACTCCGTTTGATATTCCTTTTCTTCGAAACACCGAAATAGGCAAAAAACAGCAAATCTGGGCTCGGCCTCTGGTTAATAGGTTAGTCCCGAAAGTAATATAAAAGTGGATAATAAAGCCCAATATTGCCCAAAACAGTAGATAATATAGCATGGAGCAATCAAAAATTATAGATACATTGGAGACGTATCACTCTCCATAGCTGCTAGGGCATTTGTTAACTCCTTCTTGGCCTTGGAAGCCTTTGCTTGCTGAGTTTTGATGTTCTCCTGAAGGTCTGCGGTTTGAGCATCCTTCTTACTCAGCTCAGCCTACAAAGGTGAAGTATGTCATTAGAACAGGTTATGAAGTACCAAGCGCATAATGAGTTATGCACTTTGTACTTGGGGGCTAATGCATATTTGCTCTATCATCAATTTTTTCACAAGTCTCAAGTACAATGCAAGCATTATCCTTAACACTTGGGGGCTAATGTACATCTGTTCAAAGTTGACGCATTGATTCAAGACCCGGTTTACCTTACAAAGATAAACCGGGCCTTGGGGGCTACACCGATGAAAACTTCAGGAATACAATGATAAGGTACTGTTTTGTTCCCAACGACGACTTGACGTATGGAGGATTAACATGCAAGGATTAAAGATATTTCAAAGTCCCGGTTTATGATTAACATCATAAATCGGCCCTTGGGGGCTACTTGGGATGATACTGGAACTTCGGATTTCAGAAAGGAAAAGTGATGAAAATACCTCATACTGATCTTTCATCAGATTCACTAAACTGGCTTCATAATCATGGTTTAGTGCAAAAGGTTTAGAAAACCGGAATGGAGTTCTTGAGCGCTGAGATGGGCGTAGCTTGACAAGTCGGTGCTCCATTTGCCTTTTTCCATGGCAGCACGCTCTTCCTTGGCACTATGTTTCGCCAATACAACTGGATGGCCAGGAGAGTTGTGGCTCATACCGGTAGTGATAACATTGCTTTCTTTGTCTCTAGCAGTCTTTGCTGGAGTTGATGGAGTGTCAGTGGCTCTCATCGGGCTAGAAGACCTGTCATCAGCCCGGATTGGATCTACCGGTTAATTATTAGGCACAACAGCGTCAATTTCTGGTTGTTCATCAATATTGTGGTCTCGAGGGGGTGGTTCATCAAAAATAGCTTCAGGATTGGGGCCCTCTGGTTCAACCGTTTGCTTCGGTTCAAGAGACACTTGATCTTCGGGCGGATTGTTAACCCGAGCCTTTTTGTTGGGTCTGGCTTTAGCTCTACAACAGGGAAAGAGGCGAAAGGTTAAACACAACATATCAAGTATGAAACATCAAAAGAAAGGGGCGAAACATTTACCCAACTACGGTCTTGAGAGGAGGGAGTTGGGTCGCTGTTGACTCCCCAGAGGATGAGGGAGGTGTCACCTGATAATTTGAATCGGACGGATTAAGAGGTTGTCGGAAATAACCTGCCTTGGGATAAGAATTGTCAGAAGTGGGTGAGACATCAGATCGGTGCTTTCGAACCGGGATGTCAGGTAAACCGGCCGAAGTGACCTTTTGGTCGCTGTGCCGGGTGGTGCAGCGAGCCTCGTGCTGCTGCGTCTTCAAAATAAATGTTGGATCCAAGTAAGCAAGAGGATGAGAAAAGCTTACTTTCCGGACCGCTTGACGGATTTTTGGTGTTGGCATAGAGTCTGAACCGGAGGAAAGGATAATTACCTCTGCATCGTCAGCTTGACTGCCCTCCACGTCCTCCTGATAAGTATCATTGTCAATGAGATGCATGAAAAGGGAACCAAGTGAATCAAGTTCTACCTCAACTTCCGGTTCATCTGGGTTGTCGTCCAGTTCCATACTGTTGCGTTCAGGTGCTTTCCACTTTGTGGTCTTCTTGACGGCTCTAGTTTTAGGGCGGGAAGTTTTTGCCGCTTTCTCTTGAGGTTTCTTCTTCCAAAATGGATCATCACCCTGTTTAACAATAAAAGGATGGGTAACCAAGGATTGTACAGTCTAAAGATATCAAGGGTAAACCGGAGGAACAATACTCACAGCAGGCGGCTTGTTTTGCGTGTAAAAGGGGAGTAGTCCGGTTTGGCGACAAGTAGCTTCCGGTTCGTTCAAAATTTTCTTAACAGCTTCAGTGACTTCTTCATCTGTTAGCTGGATATTGATATGGCGTTGGGAGTCTTCTACTTCACCAGTATACTCGCACATCAAGCCGGAGCGGCGACTTAATGGTAGGATACTCCAGGATATCCAGCAACGAACGAAGTCTACTCTGGTTAAGCCGTTGGCGAGGAAGGCTCCCAGCTTGGCGAGTTGAGGTGCATACTAAGCCCGTTCCTGGCCACTTAGCCATTGTGGAAGTGGATGAGTATTGGCAAGATGGTGGGCACGGTAGCCCGATAAAGGATTCTCATCTTCAGGGGAGGTGTCTTTACAATAGAACCAAGTTTGATTCCACTCTTTGGGGTGACTATGCAGCTTGGCATGAGGAAATTCAACCTCCTTTCTTTTCTGAATGGTGACGCCGCTGAGTTCAGTATTGGGTCTTTCTACAAATTCAGTGCGCCAGTTCAGATGAAAGAAGTCCCGGAATAGCTCAAAAGTTGGCTCCTCTTGTAGGTACGCTTCACAGAAAACTTGAAAGTTGCATATATTGGATACTGAGTTGGGTCCAATATCTTGAGGGTGGAGTTGAAGGCTGGCAAGTACATCTCGGAAAAACTTTGATCCGGGCGGTTTGAAACCACGGCCTATGTGATCAACAAACACCACTACCTCACCCTGCTTAGGGGTGGGAGGATTTTTCGGTCCAGGAACACGCCACTGGATTTCATTTTTCTTTGGTAAGGTGCCGATCCGGACCATTCCATTCAATTGCTCCTCTGTAACCCTGGAGGGGACCCAGTTGCAGGAATAGAACTGCTTGGCCATTGCAAATGAAAAGCTGAAGAGAAATACCGGTTTACAATTTATTCATAGTGATGCATAAGGTACAATAAAACAGAGAATCCAAGTATATGAAATTGGTAAACCGGAGGCTGATACAATTACAAATGACAACAATAAGCAGAAGCAGAGGTATACACATGCTATTAAACCGAAGTATGATGACGGAGACAAAGGGATTGCCGGTTTACAAGGGGACTAATGGTATATAATAGATTACCTTTTACAAGGGTAAACCGTCTATGTGATGCGGAAGATACAGATCTAAGGCAAAAATGACTAAGTAGGGTAAAACAGGTTTCACAAGATTACATAGAAATTTTGGATCTACCATAAGACAGGAAAAGCAAAATGAGTTGGACCTAAAAAGGTTGGCCCCGAAGAAGTTCACAAAGGTTCAGCTCAGTTTTTGTGCGCATTAGGGTTTGTTGTGATACCGAAAGATTAGGAGTACTATGGCAGCTACACGGAATACATCAAACTTGAGGTTTTTTATCCATGGACTAAGGAAGAACAAAGAAGAACAGGGCCGGAGCTTCGATGAACTTCGATGGACATTGAAACCCTAATGGATCTGCAGGGAAAAGAGGGGAAGTTTACCGCAGCGGTTGAGGTAGCGGTGATGCGCCGCGTTTTTCTGATGCAACCAGGTTGATGCAGCGGCCGGTGACGAAGCAGGGACGAAGTTCGACGGCGGCGGCGACGCTCGAACACAGGGACGTCGCGAGGAGGAAGAAGAGGCGAAGAGGCAGCGGAGGAAAAGGAAAAGGGGCCTCAACCCTATTTACAAAGCGAAGGGATAAGCGACAGGAGCGGGAATTGAGGAGCCCAAAAATGGATAATTAATAGAGTTGTGGCCTCGATGGTTGGATGTTCATTAATAAGGGCATCTTCGGCTTCAACGAATAGATGACGTCATGGTGGTTTACAACGGACATAAAGGATGGCGTCACGGCGGTTTTGAAAGCTCACATGAAGATTCAAAGGAAAGATTTTTTCTAAGTGTTGAAGATTGACATGAACAAGTTCAAATCAATCTGGGGCCTAATGTTGGGGATATTATTACTAGACATAAACCGGCCAGGAGTAGCCGGGTTAACTCCATGAAGATTAGAAGCCCATGAAGATGTAAGTATGATGGCGCTTTATAAAGGCCCAAGGCCCAAAGGCGAGTTAAGGCCTGTAGATGTAAACCGGCTTTCTCATGTAACTTGCATTGTAAGATAGGAAGGATAGAGACCGAGCCAGACACGTTTATGATCCGGCCTCGGGACTCTGTAAACCGGCGGGTGTCAACCTGTGTATATAAAGGGACGACCCGGCAGCAGTTTAGGGACGAAAAAAACAACAACTCGAGAGCCAGACAAAGCGGATTCGCTCCCTGGTCATCGAAACCCTAGCAATATCAACTCAATTAGACGTAGGCTTTACCTTCATCGAAGGGGCCGAACTAGTATAAAATCCCCGTATCCCTTGTCCGGTTAAACCCCTTTAAGCTAACTTGTAGCGATGGCTCCACGACTAAGTCCTTTCATGAGGACATCTGCCGTGACAAAACCACGACAATAACCATATAAGGGTTTCCAGACACTTGCTAGGTCAAGTTAGAGCCTATATAGCATGTGGTTATACACTAAGCCAATGGGTTCCATTGAAACGTGGCTGATCCCGTTGAATCTGGCAGCGTTCTTCACCATATTCTGAGCATGTATATGTTATGGTTCTACATCTACTGCAAATGCTCCCATCCTACCACTCTACCCAGATAAGAAGAGAGAGAGGGGGGGGGGGAGATAGTTTCGAAAACACTTTGGCAGACATACATTTTTGCCCACCCCGATACAATACGTAGCATAGTGCCGATCAACATACATCATAAATATTCCTAGGGTGACAAAAGGTAGCATAGCTTGAAAATACTAAGATTCCACTACTAGGCCACAACTATAGCAAAATTACCAAACTTGCAAAATGCTTTTATGAAAACATTGTGAATCCGGAGGTTACACTACTAGAGCATAAAAATAGTTAATGAAAACCGATAGAAAGAAAAGGTACAAAATGAAAAACAGCAACAAAGAACAATTTAAATGAATGAAATCGACTGGTTAAACTAAGAAGAATGATGCGAGCATGTCAGGTCATGCAACACGTAGTGCAACGGTGACATTCGTGCATGACTGTGATTTGGATTGTATGCATTTTCTTTACCAACAAGCAACGAGCAATTATGTTAAAGAATTGAAAGAGCAATCAACGAGCAACAATTTCGCATTTGAAATTGAGCAGAATGCCCCATGGAGGAAGGTTGAGTGTTACTGTCAAGAAGGGGATTTGCACTTAATACAATCACCATATACCTACGGGTTGTAAAGCCGGATGTCTGTACCCTAAAAAAAAGCCGGATGTCTGTAAATTCCTTCCATATCCCAAATATAAGAATGGGGGTAATACGAACTGTCACTATGATGTGTCTACGCGTTTTCAACCAATTTAACAAACTTTCAATGTTTTATTTCACCCATGTTTTCCATTCACGTCGAAACTTCTCAACTTTCCATGGTCAAAGTCAGCCGCGAAATTTCCACGATCATTTCTCTACTCCCTGTATCCTTCAAGAATACGTACGCTTATACGTTAGTTGCGTATAAGCCCGAGCGCCTGCGACCACGTCAGCCGGTTCTTCCCGGTTAAGTAACATTAGAGTAACAATTGCCGGGCCCCTAATCACAGCGGATCTGACTGCGCGCAAGATAGAGACAGAGAGAGCCACAGCGACAGCAATCACAATTATCACTCCCCCCCC
>NC_041384.1:173702879-173723219 GCF_002162155.2 Triticum dicoccoides
GTCATGTGCGGTGCGAGCATAACGCAATCATCAGACCGACGTGTCGCCCGGACCCCACCAGCCCCCAACTGGCTGGCGGGGCAAAGAATTCCGCCGCGCGCGGGCCCCTCGGCCCCGCGCCGGGCCGGGCCACCGCAACAAAACCCCAAGCCCGACACCGGAAAACAACAAAGTGGCGGCGCCCATCCGTCCATCCATCCCCGGCTCCTCCCTCTCGTACGAGACAAGACAATCGCTCGCTCTCGCTCTCGCTCTCCCTCCCTCTCGCGCCACGCCACACCCACCAGGCCGACGGCTCAGGCCAATCCAAAAGGCCAGCGGCCGCCTAGCGAGCGCGCATCTCCCTCCTCCCCGTCTCATCTCTTGTTCCGCGCCACGCAGGCAGCCAGGCATGAGCTCCTTCTTGTCAGCGCCGCGGGACGCGGACGTCGTCCGGCAGGGCAGGAAGAAGGCGGACGAGCCGGCGGAGCGCGCCCCGGCGCTCGACCTGCTCGACGACTACTGGTTCTTCAGCAACTCCCTCGGCGGCAGCGGCGGCGGCAGGGACGACGCCGCCAAGGGGAGGACCAGGCCACCGCTGCTGCCCAAGTCGCCGTCCACGTCGTCTGGGCGGACGGCCAAGGCGCAAGGATCACGGAGGCTGCTCCGGACGCCGTCGCTCCCGGCGCCTCGCATCGGGATGGACCCCTCGTCGCCCAAGGACAACGAGCTGATAGTGGAGGAGGACGCTGGCTGTGGCGGCGATCAGCAGGAGGCCGAGGTGGAGGACGACGACATGAACTGGAGCAAGATTTACGAGGGCGTCCTGCGCACCAGGATCGCCGAGGAAGGCCGCGGGTCGTCGGCGCTCAACCGGGCGCCATCCATGCCGGTCACGTCGTCCGCAACCATTGGTGACGGCCACGGCCGCCGACCCGCCGGGGTCGCCGAGTCAACGCCGAGCATGCCCAGGCTCAGGCACTCGCACAGCACGCTCGAGAGGCACTACCGCTCGCACACGCCCACCAAGGTACGTTACCAGCTCCAATGCATCATAGGCATCCCATCATCGCCTTATCAGCAACCGATCGTGGATTGGATGATCGAGCGAATGCTCTGAGTCTGAGCTATGGAGCTCAGCTGCTACGTGTCCGACGAACTGACGTGCTGTTTACTTTCATTGCAGCCTGACCGGACGCCGAGGATGATAGGCGGTGGCAGCAGAGCGGAGCGTGGCCCGCCGCGGCGCGACCTCCGATCGTTAAGCGCGAACCAGCAGCCGGCCCTCGTCCGGGACAAGAGCAGCCTACAGGACAAGATGTGGAAGAGCTCGAGCGCGCTGGAGTCGATCGAGGTCCAGGGGTTCAAGGACCTGGGCTTCGTGTTCGACCAGGAGGAGCTGAGGGAGAGCCTGGCGGACGTCCTCCCGGGCCTCCGCGACGACAAGGCCAACAAGCCCCACAAGAGCTCCGGCTCCGTCTCCGGGTCCAGCAGCACCAGCGACAACGACGACTCGACCGTCAACAACGCCAACGGCATCGGCATCGGCGCCAGCAACAGCAACGCCGCGGGCAATGACGACGGCGACGGGGTCGTGCGGCGGCCGTACCTGTCGGAGGCGTGGCAGCACGGGGCGCGGTCGGCGCCCCCGACGGCGGCGGCGGCGATAAGGCTGCAGCAGGCGGACGCGAGGTCCGCGGCGGAGATGAAGGACCAGATTCGCATGTGGGCGCAGGCCGTCGCGTGCAACGTCCGACAAGAGTGTTAAATGGCCACCGCCGCCGCCGCCGTGTGTGTGTGTCTGTGCGCCTCCATGGCACACCTACGCTTCTTCTACACACTCCAGAGATGATGATCAAGATTTGAAACAATCACACTAGTACGACTACGCGCGACGATGATATGACACTCCGATTTTTGTTACTTCCGCCTCCGCCGAAGATCCGACATGGATGAATATACACTTAGGTAGCTGTTCTTCAGGTCTCTCCCTGGTTGATTTCTGAAATAAAAGCATGTGGAAATCATTGAGCCCTTTTGATCCAGCCATTGCTGCTCTTTCTTAGATTTAGCGTTAATTCTCTCCGTGTTTCCCACGGAGACTGAGAAGCGGTACCTCGGAACCAAAGAGATCCTAGGCCTCAACGACCCAGATGAGAGAATGGACGGTTGATGAAATTTCTGGTCACTCTCGCTACCGAATTTCCATCCACGTTGGAGGCGAGGCAGGTGCCAGCTCGAGTTATTTTGTCGCGGGTGACCGAAATGGAGTCCAAATCTTTCTTTCTCTTTCTTAGCTGGGGTTCCGTCCGCGCTCATGGCACGTACGTAGAGGTAGCAGACAATTTGGAAGTGAAGAAAATGCCGCTGGTACAAACTGCTTACACGCAACGCAGGATAAGTTTTTTTTTCCGAAAAGGGAGAATTCCCCGGTCTCTGCATCAGAAAGATGCATACGGCCATCTTATTAACCAAAAAAGCAGTGCGAACATGGTTTCAAGGTCTCTAAAAGTAATAAAAAGCAAAGAAAGCTCACACAGAGCCAAAAAGGGCTAGAAACATCCACTAGCCAAGAGAAGACGCCACAACCGGCTGGCTAAAACTAGGTAGGTAAACTACATGCCTATCCTATTACATGACCGCCATCCAAACCGGTTGAAAATATCTCGAGCTACCATCTCCCATCGGAAAGACCCAGTAACCAAATGCTCCCTGGCCTCCGGCTGGGTGAGTAGCGACCAGGTACGGATCAGAGCCGTAGTTCGAAATAAAACTTGCAAAAAATGGATACATGATATTCTGTTAAAAACCAAATCATTTCTGCAAGTCCAGATAGTCCACATCAAAGCACAAACTCCAACCCGAATGTGTCTCGCTAAGTTAGGCTCAATCCCATTAAACCATGTCCCAAATAACGCGTTAACAGAATTCGGTGGATTGATATTAAAAGTAATGTGGACCGTCTGCCAAAGTACTTTGGCCAACAGGCAATCAAATAAGAGGTGTTTGATTGCCTTATCCCGATCACAGAAACTGCACCTAGTAAGTCCTGTCCAATTACGCTTTATCAAGTTGTCTTTGGTTAAAATAACTTGTTTATGAACAAACCACATGAACACTTTTATTTTTAAAGGAATTTTGACCGCCCAAACATGCTTAGAGGTAGGAATGGAGTTCGAATTAATAACATCAATATACATTGATTTAACAGTGAATACTCCAGACTTAGTCAATTTCCAGCATAATTCATCGGGTTGTTGAGATAATTGGACCTCCATCAGTCTCCTAACTAAACGGAGCCAGTCGTCCCAACGATTGCCCGCTAGCGTCCGTCGAAACTGAATATTAAGGGGGATAGATTGAAATACCGAAGCAACAAACACTTCACGTCGTTGAACAATACGGTATAAAGATGGATATTGGATGGCCAAAGGTGTCTCGCCGAGCCAAGTATCCTCCCAGAAACGTGTACAAGAGTCGTTTCCAATAACAAACTTCATCCTATTAAAGAAAGATTGTTTGACTTTCATCAAACCTTTCCAGAAAGGTGAATCAGTCGGCCTGACTGTAACCTGGGACAAAGTTTTTGTCTGGAGGTACTTGGCATGAAGGATTTGAGCCCACATGGCATCATTCTCCGTTGAGAGCTTCCACAGCCACTTGCTAAGAAGGTATCTATTCTTAACTTCTAGATTCTCAATACCGAGACCTCCTTGGTCTTTCGGTCTACAGATGATATCCCACTTAGCAAGTCGATATTTTCGTTTAAGCTCATCACCCTGCCAAAAGAAACGCGATCGATAGAAGTCCAGTCTCTTCCTAACACCAACTGGGACCTCAAAGAACGATAGGAGAAACATGGGCATACTCGTGAGTACCGAATTAATCAGGATTAATCGGCCTCCGTATGACATAAGCTTACCCTTCCAACAACTCAGTTTCTTTTCAAATCGGTCCTCGATGCACTTCCACTCTTTGTTTGTCAGCCTACGATGGTGGATTGGAATACCCAGGTAAGAGAAAGGTAACTCTCCCAACTCGCATCCAAACAATTGCCTATAAGCGTCCTGTTCGTCTTTGGCTCTACCAAAACAGAACAGCTCGCTCTTATGAAAGTTAATCTTTAACTCGGTCAATTGTTCAAATAGGCATAATACAAGCTTCATATTTCTCGCCTTGGCCAAGTCATGCTCCATAAAGATAATTGTATCATCAGCGTACTGAAGGATGGATACACCTCCATCAACGAGATGAGGTATCAATCCACCTACTTGACCATTTTCCTTAGCTCTTCCTATCAAAATTGCTAACATGTCCACCACAATGTTAAACAGGATAGGGGACATCGGATCTCCTTGTCTGAGGTCTTTATGTGTCTGGAAGTAATGACCTATATCATCATTAACTTTAATTCCCACACTACCTTTTTGCGTAAAAGATTCAACCTGTCGGCGCCAGGCTTCATCAAAACCTTTCATACACAATGACTGTTGGAGGAATGGCCATTTGATCTTATCGTACGCTTTCTCGAAATCCACCTTAAAAATTACTCCATCTAATTTTTTGGAATGGATTTCATGGAGTGT
The DNA here is from genome assembly GCF_002162155.2 of Triticum dicoccoides. NCBI lineage: Eukaryota > Viridiplantae > Streptophyta > Magnoliopsida > Poales > Poaceae > Triticum > Triticum dicoccoides. The sequence continues at coordinate 173,707,445 of NC_041384.1, forward strand.
TTCATGCAGGACGATCACCCCTTCAAGGATATTTCTGTCCGGCATGAAAGCAGTTTGGGACTGTTGCACCACAGAATGCGCAATCTGTGTGAGCCTATTAGTCCCTACCTTGGTGAAAATTTTGAAACTAACATTGAGGAGGCATATCGGCCTGAATTGCTCAATTCTCACAGCATCCGTTTTCTTGGGAAGCAGTGTGATAGTTCCAAAATTCAAGTGAAATAACTGAAGCTGTCCAGAAAACAGATCATGGAACATAGGTAGCAAATCCCCCTTAATAATGTGCCAACATTTTTTATAGAACTCTGCCGAGAATCCATCCGGTCCGGGAGCCTTATTGTTTTTCATCTGTGCAATAGCATCAAACACCTCCTTCTCTGAGAACGGGGCAACCAGAATATCATTTTCAGCAGCCGATAACTGAGGCACATCCTCAGTCCTGGACTCAACGAGGGATACACAATTATCCTCCGGAGATCCAAATAACTGCTTGTAATATTCGGTAATATATGTTTTTAGGTTATCCTGACCTAAAATAGTGCCCTCGTCTTGTTCAAGCTGAAAGATACGCTTCTTTCTGTGCTTACCATTAGCTATCAAATGAAAGAATTGAGTATTCGCGTCCCCTTGGACCACTTTGCGTACTTTAGCACGCAAAGCCCACTTCAATTCTTCTTCACGGAGCAGTTCTTTCAACCTCCTCTCCGCCTCACTTTTAACCTGAAGCTCCACAGGCAGTAAAATAGTGGATTCAGCCTTGATGTCCAGGGCCTGAATGAGAGAAAGGAGTCTATCCTTTTCAATCTTATACACACCACTGAGGTGCTTAGCCCAACCCCGTAAAAAACTTTTCAAATGCCTAATCTTATTCTGCCAACGCTCGATCGCAGTGTTGCCTCCTGCACCTCTAGCCCATTCCCTGGCAATCAAGTCCAAGAACCCCTCGCGTTCGAACCATGACATCTCGAAAGAAAAGGTGTTCTTGTTACCCACGTGGTTCGGCTCCCCTGAGTTCACGAACAAGGGTGTGTGATCGGATATTCCCCTCGAGAGAGCTCGCACCGTAACCAGAGGGAACTTTTGTTCCCACTCCACGCTCGCAAGAACTCGATCAAGTTTTTCATAAGTCGGGTTTGGCAGAGCATAAGCCCAGGTAAACTTTCTACCAGAAAGCTCTATCTTCCTCAGATCCAAGCTTTCAATAATGGTATTGAACATAAACGACCATCTGTCGTCAAAGTTATCATTATTCTTCTCCTCTCTCCTTCTGATGATATTGAAATCACCTCCAACTAAAATTAGAAGTTGTTCTGACCCACAGATTCGAACAAGGTCCGCCAGAAACTCCGGTTTAAGCTCGGGTTGTGCGGCACCATAAACCGCCACCAAAGCCCAGTTAAAACCATCTATCTTAGACCTAACTCGAAACTTCAGCGCCAAGTCACCCATCACTATACTTCGGACTTCAAGCGAATCGCATCTCACACCAAGTAAGATACCACCCGATCTTCCTCACGGAGGGAGGCAATGCCAATCGAAATCAATACCACCCACAAGAGAAGAAAGAAACCGGGGCGCAAAGTTTTCTCTACCAGTCTCCGATAGAGCAACAAAATCTAACTTCTGCTCTAGAGCTGCCTCAGCAAGGAACCTTCTTTTAGCCAAGTCCTTCAGATCTCTGCTATTCCAAAAGATTCCTCTCATAATTCATCATGGAATTTTTTAGTGATTCGAATCCTAGCACTCCTACGAACTGCGGAATCAGGATAGATCTTCCGTTTCCACTTATGTTTTGGTTTACTAGGCTCTGCCGCTCGGTCCTCATAACCGGGTTCACTTAAATTATCAGCATCATACTCGATGGGTACATCATCGTCCTCAGACACATGATTTGGAGGTGCTAGATCCGCACACATATTATCTAGCACTCTAACCCCTAACGCATCAATCTCATCATCATTCATCGGTTTAATTGCTGCAAGATTACGAATAGTCTCTAAGACACGTTCCGCCTCCAAATCTAACAGATCATTGACCGAATTAGTGATCTCACTATCCGTGGTACCTAGTGAAACTCCTAACTGGTTTGCATTATTTATAATCTCCTCATTAGAAAATGCAATAAAGAGTTAGATATGTTGACAGACATACCAGAAGATGATGCAGCCTCCTGAAGCTTGGCCGCCCTCATAGCGCACCGCTGCTGCATATCATCCACCTCCGGGAGCTCGTGGATGCGAGCACTCATCCGTCTCCCTGTCGAGACGGGATCCGAGATCCCGCCAAAAGCAACAACCTCCTCCCTAGTAAAACCTGGCGCCGAGTCCCTCAAAGGGTCAGCCGAGGATACCAGAGGAGGCGGCTGCGGGCTCCCAAGCCCCACAGACAGGTGCCCCACGCCGGGGTCCACTGCCATCGGTGCAGACAGAGAGGGGATGACGGGGGCCGCCTGCCCGCGCCCTCCTCCCGCCCCATCCGGTTGTGCAGACGGAAGAGCTGTCGGCGAAGAAGAGGCGGTCCTCCAGACCACCGGGGAAGAAGGAGGAGCCAGGGCCTCCTGCCCTAGCCCCTCCCCCAACGCAGCAGATGGCGCAGGTGTCGCCGCCTCCACCGGAGTAGCAGGAGCCGAGGCCACCTGCCTCGGGCTCCCTCCCCCGGCGTTGGCTGACCCCAACGTGACCGACGTCACCGGCGTCGGGATATGGAGGGGAGACGTCAAGGCCTCCTGCCCCGACCCCCCGCCCCCACCACCAGCTCACAGGTAGCAATCCGCGTCGGCGCCTCGACCACCAGAGGATGAAGGGAAAGAGAAGCGACCTCCGGCTCCCCCACCCCAACTCCAACCAGAGTCCTCGCCGATGAGGCCCTCACCAAGTGTCCAGAACCGCCAGCCCCCTCAAACTCCAACAGAGGTAGCGTGTGCTCAAACAAATCATCAGACTCTACCCGGTCACTCCAAAGTCTAGGTGGCGCTGATGCTGGTTCAAAGGACCCGAACCGCGACGAGATCATAGGCACCGATGGCGATGCTGCCGGCTCAACCCCGGTCCCCTCCCCGGGCAACTGAGCATCTGGGCGAGACCCGTTCGACCCCTCTCGTGTCGGCTCATCGGTCTGTGGCCCATTGGCTCCCGCCACCAACGAGGTCCGCTACTGCTAGTGGGCGAGTCAATAATGCAGCGCGTAGCGAGCGAGCAGCAGGAGGGCATGGCGACGCACACCTGGCTGCCCGCCCACCGGAACCCATGTGCACCAGCAGGCGACTCCAAAAACAATGTTCGGAATCTGGCCAGTTCGGCGTAAGTAGCGTGCCAGATCCAACCGGCATATGCAGCTGCGTTCATCAGGTGTCAGCTGATACCTTGATGGAGCAACTCCCGCCCGGCGACGATCGCGGCGGCCGGCTCGCTGTCTTCATTTTTCTTCTGCCCGATGAGCATCCATAGTAGTAGAATGCAAGGGGGTATCAGATGAGTCACTTGGTTCCCATTAAAACGATGCGATGTGCAAGCCGACAGCCACGTCTCCACAGTATCAACTAGGCTGGTTAGAAGGTAGAAATATGACTAGCAAATCTACATACAGCCTGTTTGGTAAATACTTGGGTAAAGAATGGGAGTTTGCACAAGGGTGTTTATGAAAGGATTAGACATGGGAAGTAGATTTTTACTCCCATTTCCTTGTTTGGCATATGATGGGAATTGGCATGGGATAGAACTCTGCTCACGAATTAACAAGGTACCCCCTGGGAAGAAATTGGTGGGAATTGGCTTTCTCAACTCCCAGTCCCCTTCCCACTTAAACTCCCATTTCCTCTAATTAAACAGTGGATTTTTAATCTTCTTACCCCTCAACTCCCATTTCCCGTCTCTAATTCCCCTGAACCAAACACGCTGATAATGTATATTCAGTACAAGTCTATGCTGCAAAAAGTTCATCAAGTGGCGTTGAGACTTGAGAGTGCTGGGGACTACGCTATACATGGGCTGCGAATACTACTGTCAGCCACCCATCAGGTACCCAAAAAATGAGCCTACAATTCACCCTAGACATACTACTTGTGCCAGTAAATCAGGGCGTAGGTTCCGTGCTCTCCAGCAGCAGGCATTTCAGTAGGTTGGTTCAAATCACTTGGCAGGAATGCTACCACTGCCAGCAGGCCTTTTCAGCATTGCACCTTGCAGGAGATACGACGCCTTGTTTCGGACCTGCACCCAACAAACAATATGCTCATGAGCAATATATAGGAAAGGAAAAAAAGGATGCATCAGCTCAAACAAAGCAAAAAAGGCAGGCTTTGGCACCTTCGAAGCGTAGAACCTCCAGTCCGTGCATCCTATCTGGGTCGAGCAGTTCCGTAGAAAATTACGCCAAGCGTCGATTATTGCGGTCTTGTTTCTGAACGCGTCGCTAGAGAAGAGCAGGTTGTCCACCAAAACTATGTGCATGTAGAGCACAAAGAAATTGCATTCTTTCTCCTTCACATTTATCGATGTGACCGACTTCAGGATCCTTTCAACATTCGCCACCTAAATATGCAGGATATGCAGTCAGCGCCACTAGCCACAAGGCGATTCATACAGAGAACACATGCTCACCATGCTTACTTTAAGGCCGAAGCTATTTTTGAGCAACTGAAGGGCCAGCTCGCTCCTTAGGAATTTGCTATGGTCGTTGGTTCCGGTAATGCAGTCAACAAGCCTTAAACAATTAAGATCCATGTTGACCCTACAATGTTATGAAACCGAATTCAGAGAGGCAAACACCCTAAGTGGAAAAACCATGGGACCGACTCGAGGAAGCTTCTTTAATTAACACAATAAATACAATTAGCTGATAATGTACAGGCAACATAACTGCCTTTACATGCCATGGATGCAAGAAATTAGCACAAATGGAGCAAACGAGATTCATTGATGATACACAGTACTTGTCAAGAAGCAGTCATTGCTAGCGAGTGTGAAACTTATCTATTCAGGACCCAGTTTAAGTACTCCAGCATTTCTCTGATTGGACATGTATATTATGGTCAAAACAATACTATGGGCTACAAATTTATAATAGGCATCACTGAATCTTTTACCTCTTAGAAATTGACTCAGCAACCATCAGACAGCTACTTTCCCATTCACTCGTATTGAAGTACGAGATGAGTGAATTCAGGCAATCTCCCAAAATAAGCAGCAGCCCTTCAAGTCGACGGTCCAAAAAGAGGGAAATAACAATAACAAGGACATCTTGCGCTTCCGAAGGTGAGAAGATAGAATGCATTTTTCTGTAAATAAAAAATAGACCATTAAAACATAAAGGATGATATCACTATTTCAAATATTTGCTAACATCACAGTGTTTCAAAATTCTCCAAGGATTAAATGAACTATAACAAACGCCAGTTTAGAAGAAATAAATCACTGTTATACATTATGGAACAGTACACCTATACATGTTATCATGACTACAATAGTGACAATTGATAAATTCCCCTCAAGGCAGAGATTTTCATCATACTGGGAATTGGAAGTGTTGAAGTGATATGTGGATTGTCTAGCCCTTTCCATTAGTTCGGACTTTTGGTTGTGTTGGCCAGTGCATGAAGCTTAACATGGTATCGGAGCTAAGGTCTTGAGTTCAAATCCTGGCTTCCACAATTTATCTAAAAATTGCTGCTGCCCCCCTTTATGTCCACGTATAGGCCTCTTGAGCCATACCTCTGAGTCCACCCACGTTGTTGACTTTCCAAGCACACGTGAGAGGGGTGTTGAAGTGTATATGTGCATTATCTAGCCCTTTCCATTAGTTCAGACTTTTGGTTGCGTTGGCTAGTGCATGAAGCTTAACAGAAAAAAAATACAACACAGGCAAAAATAAAATAAATAGATACATTATCCTAGACATTCTGTTGCAAAACTATGCCGTGAAAATCTTGAATTTCATAGGCAAATGGAATGTTATAGTGAATAGCTTTACATAGGCAGTTTCATCTTAGGTTTTGTATAAGTGAATCACAAGCAAAAAACAGCTATACTCTGTGTATCAGACAATCCAGTTACCTAATTTTGCAGCAAGCAGATACAACTCTTAACCATGCAGTGATGTTTTGAGGTGGACCACCATCTGAAGTGTCTGGCCATGAATGAAAAAATAGTTAAGAAATGGAGATGGAATTTCCAGAATGTTCACCATCACAAGTATGAAATTAAAGACTCAAAAACATGTGTTGTGCATAAGTGATAACTGATTAAGAAAGGAAGAAAATTATGTATGGAACCAACCTGCAACCGCAATTTCAGAGGTGCAAGTTTTAGTGCAAGGAGCATCATGTAGGTATCCATAGTTGAGTATAGCACCCATAAGAATAGAGTAGCTTGGGAAGTATCCAAAGTTTACCAATGGTTTATCATCCTGTAATCAATCTGAAATTATGTACAGAAGCCAAAGGCAGAACACAAAAACACAAAAGAAAACTGATTATGCAGTTACCTCATTTAGGGAAAGGAGACTATCCCAAAATTCAGATGCAGAATCTTGCAACTTCTTATTGGATGAGTACAGCACTGGTGGCTAATGGTGGTAAGCATACAAGGCAATCTAAAAGAACAATTTTGAACTGAGCTAAGCATAGATCCTTACACTTGGTTAGCACCCATGATGCTATAGAGTCTTCAACAGAACCATATAGGAGTACCAACTTCAAAAGCCATCCATTGATCAGCATGCCTTCTAAAAAGCCCTCTCCTACATAAATAACATTAAGAAGTTGCTTACATTATCTGCAAGAGGAAAAACCAAAACCTGAAAGCAAACATAACTAGATACAAAAAAGAACAGTCATGGTGGCACAATGAGAAACAGAAGGGTTAAATCAAACACAAGCAAAGCAATAGTGTCCACACTTAGTCAAATAAGAGAATTAAGCGCGCATAACAAAACTAACCTCGTTCAATTTCTAGATCAAAACCTAACTGCTTATCTCCACAGAATGATTGCAAAAGTTGGCAATTTTCAACTCCCGTGCCATTAAGACCTGAGGGTGATTTCTGCAAGTACAGTTCATGAAGATACTTTAGTAGTAGAAACTAGAAAAATAAAAACAGAACCTAGCATTGAAGATAAACTGAACAAATTTAGGGCCATTTGACCTGACAGCCGAAAACTTGCTGGCCCCATTGGGGTACATCCTCTCCAGGATCCATCGCTTTCGCCTTCAAGTAAAGTAAGCTATATATTAAAAAAAAAACGGGTGCGATCTAGAAGGACATATGGTTTGTTTGACAATTACCTTCTCCTCACACTCCTCCACAAATTTGCAGAAGTCAATCTCCTTCCTGACCTGCTTGTCTTCATCATCTGAATTGTCTCCTTTGGGGCGACCCTTAGACTTAGCAGCAGAAGCTTTGAGCTCATCCTTACCGGAATTAAAGTAATCTTCTACGAGATCATCCAGCTCAATAACCTTCTTCCTGCAATGGACACTGACTTTGATCAATAATAGCTAAATTGCTAGAATGGCCGTATCATTGATAGGTTAAACCCGAATTGCATACCACAGGGCCAGATGACTCCGGTGGTAAAATTTCACCAAGCATTCTCCCAGATAAAGACACATTAAACTTAAACAAGCTTTTGCTCTGTCATTTACACCACAAAATAGTTGGGCACTGGATTTGTTCACAATACGTCCAATTTGCCTTTTATCAAGCTTATTAGTTCATCATTTCTTCCCCGTGACTAGAGATTTTCCTCTGATTTTACAGGTTGCTGCCTCTAATGCGAGTGCTACTAAAAAGCAGTGTGACCGGTCGATCATCCGATACTGATTTATTTGTTCACAAGACATCTGATTTTCATTTTCTCAAGCTTAGTCCATCGTTTGCTTCTACTGGTGATTTTAGGGTTTAACAATTTTATTAGAGGCTGATGCTATCAAATTAGAATTTCCATGTAATGTGAGTGCTACTGAAAAGCGGCGTGACCAGTCGATCATCTGGTACTGATTTATTTGTACACAAGACATCTGATTTTCATTTTCTCAAGCTTAGTCCATCGTTTCCTTTTCTGTGGCTAGAGATTTTCCCACCACTACTAGTTGCTTCGATGATCCAGGCTGCTGCCTCTGATGCTACTGCTACTGGTGCCACCCTCCTAACACCGCGACAGATGGGTCAATCAACACCAACATACTCAATCATGGAAATTCTCATTTGATAGCATCAGCCTCTAATAAAAGTGTTAAACCCTAAAATCACCCAGTAGAAGGAAACGCCCGCGGCAACAAGATAATCCACGCCCCTAGTGCTGAAAACCTCAGCAAGTGCGCCATGTTCATACGAAATCAAATCTAATCGAACCACGCCATCCACGCCGCCGAAACCTACCGGCGGAAATTGAAAACGAGACCGGAATGGATTCGAAGGGGGGAGGAAAGTACCTCTTGGCGGGGCGGCGGACGGTGAGGAGGGGGTCGTTATCCCCCTCGAAGTCGAGGGGATCGTCAATCTTCATCCCACCGGGACCAGGGCGAGCAGCGGCCTCTCTCCCTCGCACGCTCGTGTCTCCCGCGGGATGGATTTGGGGGAGATGGGTCTGCGTTGCCGCCCTCCCAAACCTTCTTTGTCTGCGAACGAGGTGCCGTCCGTGGCTGCTCCCTCTCTCTCTCCGCTTTGTCTGCGAAGCTGCAACAGACCAGCATGGGCACCTGCAACGGAGGCCCAGCCCACGGCCCAGCTAGACTGCGACCTGATGAGTAGGTCCTCCTCTGTTTCTGAGATTCAGATAAAAAAGGGAGATTTGATGATAACCCCCCCAGTTCATGTCACTTTGATCATAACCCCCCCTTTGTGTCACTGACATGTGGGACCAGACCCCACATGTCAGTGACACAAAGGGGGGGTTATGATCAATCCCACATGTCAGTGACACAAAGGGGGGGTTATGATCAAAGTGACATGAACTGGGGGGGTTATCATCAATTATTCCGATAAAAAAGACTGCTGCAAGTTCAGATAGTAGGTCCTCCCGACATCGCCGACCACCGCCGCCGGCCTCCCCGCTTTCTTCGGCTGCCAGCGTGAAGGCGCGCGCCTCGCCCGTCGCGGCTCCTCTCCGGTGGTTGCCAGCGTTCCCCGCCCTCCCGCAGCAGCTATAGAGTTCCTGCCCCAGCCTCCTCTCTCTCTGAATCGATCCAAGACCACCGGTCAGTGACCGGCACGGACACCGACTCCAGACTCCAGATTCGAAGCGCTCTAGACCGGCCGCCGGCCGCCGGCCTCCACTGCCCCGGCAAGGTTGACACGGTTAGGTACGTCTGCATGCCAAGTTGCAATGCCCTGTTCTTTTTTCATGCGTCCGCACGACAACTGTAATGTATAACCAATAACGGAGCAACGGAAATTCAATGCTCAGCGTTCAAACAGAAAGAGCAAAAGCATGGCAATGTCCTATTGCTGATTCCTAGCGTCAATTCGCCGATGTCCCCGTGTTTACTCTTAACTTCCTGTATGTATCGGTAGGGTGGGTGTTTGACAGGAGTAATATCAACTTTACTAGTACAATCCCACTTTCACAATGTCACCAGGGCACTTAGCTAGTTTATGATAGCAAGTGTACAAAAACTGGCAACCCAATGCAGATTTCACTCAAGTTCAAAAATCTATACCGCCACTTTACTATGATTTTCTGTAGGTGCAGCTCCAAGAACACGTTTCTTGTAGCGTCAGGTGATGGCAAACAGCGAGTATGAGTATGTGAAGAGGGAGTTCGAGTTCGACCGCCGCCTCCCGGCCTCCAACTGGATCGTTGTCCGCATCGATGGCTGCCATTTCCACCGGTATAATTCATCTCTTCCCCCTAAAAGGGTAATAGGAAACCAGTTTATATGTACGTTTCTTAATTTTATTCCACAACCCTGTTAACTGATTGCTGCTTTCTATAATAGACTGGTTGCTCTCATTTTACTTTGCTCACTTCCTAGCTGTACACTGATATGGTCACTAGGTTAAGCAACTGCATCGACCATCTTGTCATCTTAATTCTTGCTCTAGTTCATGCACCGATATCTTTTGCTTGAGTTTTTTGTGATGATAAACATATGGGAAACATGCATATGGGGATCACTCTTGCTCCAGATTAGAAATATTTATCTTTGTTGTTTTTTCCAGTTGTCCACTAATTTCAGTTTTCTTTTTGTTAGATTCTCGAAGATACATGCCTTTGAGAAACCAAATGATGAGAATGCTTTAAGATTGATGAATGCTTGTGCCACCTCTATGCTTGAGAAGTTCCCTGATATAGTGTTTGCTTATGGTGTTAGCGATGAGTACAGGTATAACATTTTTTGAAGTTAGACTTACAAAATTGTATGAAATTTATATGCAAATACCATTGTGAATGCAGACTCTTTTTTTAATTGTGCAGGTCCCGTTCTTCCTATTTGAAAGAGTTCTGTTCATTCTTTGGATAATAATCTATGTGTGTTATCTTTCTGTTTGCTTTGCAGTTTTGTTTTCAGAGAGGAAACAGAATTCTATCAAAGGCGAGAAAGGTACCTACCTTATTTGATCTGTTCATTCCTTCACTATTAGGATACTGCCATGCCCAGAACGGTTTGAACTATTCTATTATAAAATCTCATCATGTTATTGACTCTCTACCAATACGTGCAGCAAAATTCTGTCTTTATGTGTTTCTTACTTCACATCTTTGTACGGGATGAAGTGGAAAGATTTCTTTCCTAATAAAGATTTGAGGGAGCCTCCCTATTTTGATGGGCGAGTTGTATGCTATCCAAATATGAAAACCATTCATGATTATTTGGCATGGAGGCAAGTGGACTGTAAGCTTCTTAAACTACAGTCGACATTTTTCCAGTACAAATAATCATATTCTTATGTTGTGCAATTATGTGTGTTGATGTTCTCTACAATAAAATCATGTTTCCACTCAAAAACAATAAAATCATGTCATGTATGTTATTAACCAAAAGTTCTCGAAACTACGAAGCTTCAGCAACATTAACTAAACATAGGAATATGGTGTATGTATGTGTCACTTCAGTGAGATTTCTATGTCCGGTTTTGCTTCGCTACTTAAGTGCTCCCATTTAAATGCACATGCAAGCCATCCACATGATTTAGCAACCCTTTCACTTTCTTCCACTTCCCAGTTCCCACCACATGCAAGCCCTCATGAAGCACATACAAGCCCTCCGCGTCATCAATTTTTATTTTTTACTTTTTTTCAGCAACAAATAATTGAACTTGAATGCCACAAGTCAATATAGGCAATATAACATGCATCCACCCTCTATTTACCTCTAGGTTTGCTACCATTCATATGGCAAAAATCTCATATATTCTAATTACATTCTATAAATTTCCGCAGCAACGCGTGGGGTGTTATCTAGTTTTAATTAATGGGTGAAGATTAACATATTTAATGTTATGCGTGCCTTTCAGGTCATATAAATAATCATTATAATACATGCTTCTGGATGTTGGTGAAGTCTGGAAAAACTGAAAAAGAGGCACAACAAACATTGAAGGTCATCTAAATTATCTAGGGTTAGAGGTGTCTTTTTGTAGCATTTGTATAAATCGTCTCTTTAACCGTCTATTTTCTTGTAGGGAACATTTTCTAAGGACAAGAATGAGTTGCTTTCTCAACAGTTCCAAGTCAACTATGAGGATGAACCGGCTATGTTCCGGAAAGGATCAAGTGTTTATCGAGATAAGGTAACACTGTCAGGCATTCAAAAGTTCATTATTATTGATGTTCGTGCTCATTCTCAGTGAAGTACTTACATCGCACAAAACATTATTTGCATGATACATCAAATGGCGATGATAGCTTCTAGTCATATTTTGCGCCAGAGATATTCATGCATTTCTGATTTCTCTTCTGGTTTTATTTTGCATATAAACATTTTGCTGTACGTTAGTTTGCTTGGATAATTGAAGCACCTTAGTTGCCATTTAATGCCATTTCCTTGTCTGATATTGATCAAAGGTTATGATGACCAATCAAGTGTGCAGACCGTATACTGCATTTCTTTTGTGGGTCTGATTGTTGACTAATGTTAGGGTTCTACATGTTTCTGTAGGTAGAAACAAAGGTGAAAACAGATGACTACGGGAATCCCATAAAAAGAATCCGGCTGGCAATTACAGTGTCAAATTTAGATATCATAGGACCTGAGTTTTGGGAAAAACATCAATACATTCTTCAAGAAGGTTAGTTGAATCATTCTAGTTATAGGTATGCTTCCAGTCCAGCTCCTGCCAACTTTTGTTTTAGCTGGACTGGAAGTTTACCTAAAGCTCCTGTCAACTTTGGATATATACATCATTAGTCTAATTGTGTGTCGGGGAAAAAGGGAAATATAGATACGAGTATGTGAAGAAGTTCGACGACATCCACAGGCTTCCATGTTGTAATTGGATCGTTGTTCGTATCAGCGCCTGCCAATTTGACCAGTGAGGACCCTACTTTCATATTTAAATACATGCGGCAATACATCTAGATACTTATGTTGTCTTACTTACAAGGAGAATTCAATTTCTTTTCCCTAGATTCTCGCTGATCCATTCATTTGACAAGCCAAATGATGAGACTGCTTTAAGTTTGATGAACGCTTCTGCTTCTTTGATGATGGAGCAATTCCCTGGTATTATCTTTGGTTATGGTTTTAGCAACGAGTACAGGTATGATATGCCCGTGCAACATATCTGTTTTTGTATGGAGAGAACTTTGAAAAATACAAAGAAAACAAGGATATATTTTTCCACATAGCACAATTTTTCCTCCTCCTATCAGCAGAAGTGAATTGAATTGAATACATTGGCAATATAAGTATCATGTTAAAACTGTAAGCAAAGTGAACCATCCAACAAAAGCTTAGATATGATGCATTCAATTTAGACAGGTGTTTTTTGGTTTGTTTGATGGCAAACCTGAAAATTTGTTGCAAATGATCATTTTAATTAATTTATTTATTTATTGTTGCAGCTTTGTGTTCCAGGAGAACACTGAATTGTACCAGAGAAATGAGAGGTAGTTATTAGTTTCAGAATTCCTGTAGTGTGCTTTTCAACTGGTCAAGTCTTCGATAAATTATGCAACTTCTTTTGCAGATTAATCCTTTCTTCATGTTCATCATGCTTCACTTCCTTTTACATGATGAAGTGGAAAGAATATTTCCCCAGTAAAGAATTAGTGCAGCCACCTAAGTTTGAAGCAGAAGTTCTCTGTTACCCAAAACCAAAGATCGTTTGTGATTATTTGTCCTGGAGGCAAGCAGAATGTGAGTTATTCCTCCTAACATAGCATATCTTTAACTAACTGAAAATGTCAATGAACTTGTCAATGACAGTTCAGCATGAAATATGTGAATTTATATGTTGTCTGCAGCAGTATGAATGCATTAAATTTGGTGCTTGTATAGCTCTATGCTGTGATGAATACTTATCAGTGTCCAAGTATCTTTTTCTTCAACGATATTCTGTTGCAGGGGGTTGACTCTTCTAGTAGTTAGAACGAACCATAAGAAGAAAATGAGCTGACTTGTTCTACACGCTAATTTGCAGGTCACAACAGGAACCAATACAATACATGCTTTTGGATGTTAGTGAAATCTGGAGAAGAGGAAAACAAAGCTAATGAGATACTAAAGGTCTTCTTTCATCATTTAAATATTTTTTCAATTATCCTAATTAATTCTTTAGTTATCTTTTGTCCCTAACTCTTTAATATTCTCTGAAGGGAACATTATCAAAGGATAAGAACGAGTTGCTTTTTCAGCGATTTCAAATGAACTACAACAATGAACCCGCTATGTTCCGAAAGGGTTCATGTACTTATCGTCAAAAGGTATCTTGTGCATCATTCATGAATAATTTTCACCAATAATGTTGTTTGTGCTGCAATTGTTATGAGGCAAACCAAAATGACAGTATAGTGATGCTTAAGAAGCAAGACTGACATCACATAAAGGATCAAAGTAATTTTTCGGTAACTATAACTGAAGAAATGTTCTGGCATTTCGGCCCTTATCCGCAGTTTGTTAAAAAAACAAGGCCATGTTGCCTGAAAAAGAACTGCATCTGAGATATGCATGGATACATTTTCCAACTGATACTGATCATGAGCAACTTCTTAAACCATTGCATCTGCATGAATAAAGTAATAGTAAAGCAATACTGTCCAACAGGCTAAAAATCACCCAAATTTATAAAGCATGCATGTCTTACTCTTAAGTGATTAGGTGGAAGTGCTGCCATCATATGAGGAGAATTTTTTTCCTTCTTTTTTTGGCGTGCTTTGGAGCAGAAGATGATTCTCAGATCACATCCGAGTTCCTTTCTTTGCTAACGGCTCGCTGCAAATGGCTGCAGGTGAAAGTGAGCGGAGACGTCGTGAGAGATGGGTGGGATGTGGCAGTGACCCACGTTGACATGAGGCCTGACTTCTGGAGAAAGCATATGTCTATTTTCGACAAATGATGATATGGATGTACTTATTCTAGGCCGATTTGTAGCTCTCATCATCCTCTGGAATTTTATCTAGAAACATCACGGTTTTGTAGATTGTGGTCTGAGGAATCAACGGGGGGAGAGAGTCCCCACCTTATCTACCGGTTTTATAAGCACTGTACTAGGTACCCTGAACACCTACATAACTAACTGTTTTATACTTACTCAAGCCTGACCCAAATGGTCAAAGGACTTGGCAGCAACCTTATCTACCGGTGCCCTGAAACGGTTACACCATAACTCGAAATCGGAACAAATGTTTGTAATTGTTAGCCGGCTGTCATGGTCTTCATTCCTAAATACGGCAGCATTTCTGGAGCCCCAGAGGACTTCTGGTCAGAAGCAGGGGTCTAGCCCAGGAGGAGCATCAGCTAGCCCGAGGTCTTGCAATCTTGGCGTCGTGGTGAGACCTAGCTGCAGCCACACATTTGAAGCTTTTGGCAGGTGATGAAGAGATGCGGCGTGTCTTCAGTTGGGCAAGAACATCGTGGACAGTTAGCATCAGTGCTGATTCAAGTGGAAGTATCCACGTACATACGTGTATGTCATACTATGTATACAGCATAGCGAGCGACTTGTTTGATCCCGAAAACCAAACATGGACCGTCTTTCTTTAGCCAAAACTTGTCAGCCCAGGAATGATAAGCGGCCATCGGTGGGTTGCAATGGTTGGCTAACCGAACAGCACGTAAATGGTCCTTGGCGTTCACCGAATTGCTTGGCCAGAACACACTTATATTCTGCAGGTTTCCTCCCAGCCCCAGTCAATGCCTGGAGCAACTAGTTAACGAGCGCTCCTTCGGGAGCCTCGCAACGATCAGCGCCACTTGGCGCGCTCTCAGCCATTCGCCACGTGTCGCGCTCTGGACGCTCCCTTTGAATTTTGTTTTTTTTTTATTTTTCCGCACGCGTTTTCGGCTTTTTAAACGGTTTTTTTCGGATTTTTTCGACGTTTTGGTTTTTCCCCGGTCTTTCTTAGCTTTTCGATCAAAAAAAATTCGAATTTTTTTCGAGAAAAAACGTGTTTTCTTTTTCTTTCTTTCGTGAAAGTCACGGTTTTTCTTCCATGAGAGGCACGGTTGTGTTTTAACGAGAGTCATGACCGTGCCTCTCGGAAACAAAAAAAACGCGTTTTCTGTTTTTTTCTTTCGCGAGAGTCACGGTTTTGCTTTCGCGAGAGTCACGGCCGTGCCTCTCCAAAAGGGAAAAACAAAACGCATTTTCTGTTTTTTTTTTCGTTCGTGAGAGTC
>NC_041384.1:173723583-173738502 GCF_002162155.2 Triticum dicoccoides
TGCCTCTCGGAAAGGGAAAAAAATACGCGTTTTTTGTTTTTTTTTCTTTCGCGAGAGTCATGGTTTTGCTTTCGCGAGAGGCACGGTTGTGCTTTCGCGAGAGTCACGGCCGTGCCTTTCGGAAACGGAAAAAAAACGCGTTTTCTGTTTTTTTTCCTTACACGAGATTCACGGTTTTGCTTCCACGAGAGGCACGGTTGTGATTTTGCGAGAGGCACGGGCGTGCCTCTTTCGGAAAGGAAAAAAAGCCGTGCTCCCGGTTCGGTTTTTTCGCCCGGTTTTTTCGTCTGTTTTTTTCGTGAAAAAAAAAGTTCGTCAAAACCTATCAACATGGGATCTAGTTTTGAAGATCTCGACGTGAGGAATCCAATGGTGAAAACAGTTCAAGATTTAAACGCACGGTTTAAGAGATAAAACGTTTTGAATAAATGGATCTACGAAAGAAGGGAAAACTCCCGGGTTACGACAAGTGGCGCGCTGCATTGCGCCACTTGTCGCGACCTAAGAAAGTGAAGTGTTCTTTGCAACGAGTACTCCTTAATTAGTAATTTCGGGCAATGCCTCTCAACTCAATGCAAGACCCCAAGAGAATCTAGTGGCAGACCGCACCAAATGGCCAACAATTTTAAGCAAAGCCAACCGTAGGACGGACAGATGGATGGGACGTGGAGTTTCTATACCTGAGCTCATATGCTCCTGCCATGAACAGTAAAATAAATAAAATAGAAAAATATTTCAAAAAATTCTGAAAAAAAATTGTGGCATACTTTACGAAATGTTTGTTGTGCGTGCAAAATTTCATCACTAAATGACATTGGTGGAAGGCATGGTAAAAAAACAAAATCGATACTCTGTAAATGTTACTTTCAAACGCATTTTGAAGCTTTTTTTTTGTTTTTTTTGCCACGACTTTCATGAATGCGACTTCGTGATGAAATTTTGCATGCAGCACAAATATTTCTTAAAGTATGCCATAAATCTTTTTTGAATTTTTTTGAAATGCTTTTACATTTATTTAGTTTATTGTTCATCCCAGGAGCATATGAGCTCAGGTGTAGAAAGGTACTTTCGGGATGGATGGATAATCAGTGCCACTAGAAAGCCACACGTACCAGCCTAACAGTAGCTCCCTCTGTTTTGTTTCCAAGACAGACTGGTAGAGACTCTGACATGTAAACACAATGCATGTCGGCGTTGTTACAGGGTACTCCCTCCGTAAAAAAAATATAAAAGCGTTTAGAGCGCCGACCCAAACGGACGGCGACGGACGAAATGGATGGCCCCATTAGAGTTGCTCTAAACGCTTTTATATTTCGTCCGTGGGTGACTCATTCCTGATCCATTTTTGAGCCGGATTTGCGTTGGCGTGGACGCGCGCACGCTCGCCTTCTCCTCCGGACCCGCTGGTCGGTGACACATTGGCCTCCCTCCATTCAACAGCAACCCTCGCCCGCCTCCTTCATCGCCGACGCCGCCGCCCATTTTTGCCGGCGACTCTGCCAGCTGTCGGTGCCTCCAAATTCGTCCAGCAACGCCGCCCACTCCCACGTCGCCCGCCACCGCCGTCTTGCCGCCGGGGAGCCGACTGCTTCCCACCCCCGCGCCCCCACCACACAGCCGCCCCCGACCAAGAAGTCGACTCGCCGCCCCTGCCAGATCCTCACCGGCACGCTCGTCGGACGCCTGCCCACTCATAGGACGCCGGTAGGGCAGCTAGCTGGTCCGTGCGCGCCGCGACTCCCTTCGTCGGTCGTCTCCTTCGTCGACGCCCGCAAGTTGTTCGACAGTTTGCCAAGGTACAAAATGGACTCCGCCGATGAGTTATTTTTTCACAATTTCCTTTGCGACTTCGACAATTTGCCATCCGATGACGAGGGGGAGATATTGGCTGCCGTGTTGGTCCATCACCACCTCAATAGCCAGCGGCCGTTGTTCCGTGGCTCCATTCCGGGCCACCTTCGGCGTTGAATCGCAACCGAGAGAGCGGGCATTTCCTTCTTTGGAAGGACTACTTTGATACAACAAACCCGTTGTTCAAATATAAAAAAATCCGCCACCATTTCCGTATGAGTAGGCATCTTTTCAACCGTATTAGAGAGGGGATGGTCGGCTATGATGACTATTTCGAGTGCAAAAAGGATGCCGTTGGCAAGATTGGTTTCTCCTCTTATCAGAAATGCACTGCCGCCATCCGAATGCTTGCATACGGAGTGCCCGGTGATCTCATTGACGAGTACGTCCATATGAGCGAGTCTACATGCCTAGAGTCCCTATATAGTTCTGCAAGACTGTTATTGCTGTGTTTGGCCCTGAGTACTTGAGAGAGCCGACTGCTGAAGATACAACCCGTTTGTTGGCGATGAATGCCAACAGGGGCTTCCCAGGGATGCTTGGCAGCATAGACTACATGTGGGAGTGGAAGAACTGCCCTTCTGCTTGGCAAGGGCGGTATAAGGGCCATGTCAGGGCTTGCACTGTCATACTATAGGTTGTGACGCATCAAGATCTCTGGATCTGACACTCTTTCTTTGGCATGGCCGGATCACACAATGATATCAACGTGTTTCAGCGCTCGCCGGTGTTTGCTAGGCTTGCCGAAGGCAACAGCCCATCGGTGAACTTTACTGTCAACGGCTACAACTACGACAAAGGATACTACCTGGGTGACGGTATCTATTCTCAGTGAGCCACTATTGTCAAGACAATAGCCAACCCTGTTGGAGAGAAGAAGAAAAGATTTTTCCCAAGAGCAAGAGAGTGCTAGGAAGGATGTCGAGTGTGCTTTTGGTGTTTTGCAATCTCGATGGGGCATCGTTCGGTATCCTGCTAATACCTGGAGCACACAGAAACTATGGGAGGTGATGACTGCTTGTGTGATCATGCACAATATGATCATAGAAGACGAGCACCCGGAACGTCTGTACAATCAAGGGTTTCAGTTTCAGGATGAGAATGTTGTGCCTGAGCATGAAGGAGCGGCAACATTTGAACAATTCACCCAATTTCATCATGACATGCGTGATTGGGAAACTCACGTGAAACTACAAAATGATTTGGTTGAGCATATGTGGGCTCATGTTGGCAACCAATAGATGTATCTTCTTTTATTCGTTTGCAAAACTATGTGAGACATTTTGATGCGGAGCATCCCAAGTCCATCCCCGGACCCAACTACATCTCCTTCGACACCTCTTGGACCCATGACACGAGAACGTGCAAGAGCTCTTGAAACCAAGGTGACATCTCTCCTCTCACATTTCCACTTTGATACACATGAGACATGGCTACTACCTCATACAGATACTTTGTGCATGCTTAGGTACCATGGAGAAGCTAAGGAGCAAGGAGAAGAAGAAGAGGAAGATGGATGTGAAGACGGAGAAGAAGAAGTGATGAAGAGGAAGCTACAGGCTCCGGACGACCGGCCTGGATCGAACGTCCGACGACCTCCAGGCTCTGGACGTCTGGCCCTCTCCGGACGACCGACGCCCCTCGGACGACCGACCCTGAGGCAAATCTACGGATTTTCGGAGCCCCTCGGAGGACCGACGACGCCCGGACGCCCGACTCCGACCGGACGTCCGATCGAAGCACACCCGAGCCGAAATTACGGACGTCCGACAGGCACCGGAAGTCCGGAACCTCGCGAGCCTCCGGACGACCGGTGACCCCCGGACGTCCGACGCCTGTGTGCTGATTCATGTTGGGCCGCAACCCATGTACCCCTTTGCCCCACTCTTTTGCACTAAGACTATAAATACTTCACCTATTCCTTCTAGCTTGGGTTAGCAAAGGTTTAGCTCATGTTTGGGTGAGAGCTTTGCTCATCCACTTGGTTACCTTCTCCACGGAGATTCGAGCCTCCACCGGAGAAGATCCCCCAAGCGGATTCAAGACCCCTTTTTAGGGAAGAACTCAAGACCTCCTCACGGAGAAGACCGTTACCATTGTATCGTCCCTAGTTGATCGTGTACCTTGTATCGTTCCATGTATCCGAGGATCTAACACTTTTGAGACTTGTTCTTGTTAGTTTGAGTGTTCCTCTTGTGTTTCCCTTGTGTTTTCCCTTGTTTCCCTCCTCGTGTTCTTCGTGTTCATCACGATATCCGCTCCTTTCATGAAAGATCGGCCCCTAGGGTTCCTACCCTACATCATCTTGGTATCATGAGCCAGGTTGATCATGATTTCGGAGCCTCCCCGTTGTGTTGCTAGCCTTGTTTTGTTGTTTTTCGTCCTAATTCAAAAATTCCCCACAAAAATAGCACCATTTTTTTGTGATTTGTTAGTGTGTTGAGATTTTGTTGGTTTGGATCTGTGGATTTGCTTTGTTTTGAGTGGATCTAGCTTTTCCCCCCTTTCCCCACCCTTTCCATCGACAAAATCGTCCGGATTTGACCATTTTCGCCATCTCCACCTCGAACCCTAGCTGTTCATCCCGTGCCCGAAAATCGCCCAAGCACCAGACGTCTGACCCAGCCCGGACTTCCGACCGACCCTGACGAAACTGAATTTTTTTCAGTGTAGTCACCACCACCGCCCCACATTTCCGCATACGCACTCCTACCACCATTACACCATCACCACTTCCGCATACCACCACCATTTTGGATCGTTTCACACTCCGACACGTGTTGCCACTTCGAGCTTTGAGAATTTGAGTTGTGGTTCCGCATCCTTTTGTGTTTCGGCTATCTAAGTACCGTTCGACATCAACATCACCGCCGCTCATCTTCACCACGGACGCGTCATCAACAACGACCACCTCGACTACATCGTGGTATTTCGGTCAACCATTTTGACACCATACTGTAAGCAAGAACGGTAACCTCGTCTTGGTTTTGGACATATCACTCTTGCCATTACATTGATAGCCATCATAGCCTTACTCCTTTGCGTTGCTTACCCATCGAGACTAGCCATTGAGTATTGCCGGCAACGAGACTTGTGCACATTAGTGATCATACTTCCCATAGCATACATACATCATTGTTGCATATATTGGTATCATCTCTTGTGTCACAAAGTTGTCATCACATACACAATTGCTATCTTGGTTCGTCAAGCATCGCATACGAAAAGAGCTCCAACATCAAAGAGCCAAACAAGCTTTTAAGCAAAGAGGAAAGATAAGCAAAGAGCTTTTAAGCAAGAACCATAGCATCATACAACATTAAGATTGTCATACTCGATCATCTTGGATCATATCATAGAAACACCTTGCATAAAGCATACTTGGGATATAAGTCGTTGCATTTTTGCTTAGTAGGTTGTGCACAAGTTCTTGTATCCGTCTATTGTGCAATCGTGCTAGCGTCTCTCTAGTGTTGTGCAACAAGAGCATTTTTGTGGATTCCACATTTTGGCTCACCCTTGGTTGCATGACCCCACTTATCTTTTTGCGTGTGTGTTTCCGTGTACCTTATATGCTTGGTCTACTTGTTACATTGCATCTTGTGAATCTTTTCCAACATTATTGAAGCTCACTTACAATTGCATCGAAGTTTGTGCCACCATCCTAACCAAGCTCCACCAAAAGCTTTTACTTGTGTAGGTGTGAGAAACTGACAAGAGCTAGTACCAATTGTGCTATTTCCTTGTCCTACATTGGAGTGATCCTCGATCCACTTTCAACTTCGGTCAAGGTACATTTGGTATTCGTTCTTCTCTTTCTACCACTCACATTTGTCTTGGAATGATGGATAGGCCAAGTACTTCTACCAACCCACTCTTCATGGAGCAAGACGACGACATGAACTCCTTCATCACCAAGAGTCACCTCTTTGGTGCACAACGTGCTTTGCATCAAGAGCAACAAGCTATGAGTGAACGCATCGACAACCTTGCCGCCGACTTGCGACTTTCCGAGCAACGTACAAGGGACTACTTCGACCACAAGCTCGACGATCACAAGCAAGAGAATGACGCAAGGATGGACGAAATTCGCGCTTTTTTGCTCAACCGCTCTTCTTCCACTTCGTCTTCATCAAGAAGGACTCGCTCAAACCGACACTCCGACTTCACACTCTCCGGCTCAAGTACACCGACATCGAACACTCTTCGCCGAGCCACGCGCAACGATCTTCAAGCAAGCCTAAATCCCGTACGCGACACCGACTCGCAAGAGCACCGACAACGACAAAACCAAGAGGCCTTTGCGCTAGCACGAGAACGGCAACGACAATGCCAACATGAAGAGGAAGAGCGAGCGCGTCTACACCAAAATGCTCAAGATGCCGAGGCACAACGTCAAGAACAACAACTCCGTGACGCTCAAGCCCTTGAAGCACAACAAGCTCTACGCGATTCAAGTCGAGCCGTAGCCGACCAAGGCCGACAAGCTCGTGAACATGCAGAAGCACTTCGCGAAGAAGTTCGCGAGAGGATTTATCAAGCTCGTGTGCATCGTCAAGTTCCTCCTCGAGCTCAACAAGCTCCTCCACAAGCACGTCAAGAACAACAAGTTCCTCAACATCATGAAGACAATGGAGATCCTCCACGACAAGAGCAACATGAGGTTGACAACCCTCCGCGCCAAGAGCACCACGAGTTGAACAATCATCAACAACATGGGCGTCATCATCCTCGACCCCAACACAATGAAGAGCAACGCTATGGCAAGCTAAAGTTCACCATGTCCAAGTTCAACGGAAGCAACGATCCCGAAGAGTACCTTTCATGGGCATTGAAAGTTGACAAGATCTTCCATTTGCACAATTATGAAGAAGAGAAGAAGATCGCGATGGCATCCCTTGAGTTTCAAGACTATGTCCTCATTTGGTGGGAACAAGTCATCGAGCGTCGTGAGGCAAGAGGTGAACCACCCATCACCACTTGGGCACAAATGAAGGATGTCATGAGAGCACGTTTCGTGCCTACCTACTACAACCACGACCTCTTCAAGAAACTCCAACTACTAAAGCAAGGAACCAAGAGCGTTGAAGAGTACTACAAGGAGATGGAGATTGCCATGATCCGAGCCAATGTCACGGAAGATGATGAATGATGTATACTACACAACCTTCTTCTTGTAGACGTTGTTGGGCCTCCAAGTGTAGGGGTTTGTAGGACGGTAGCAAATTTCCCTCAAGTGGATGACCTAAGGTTTATCAATCCGTAGGAGGCATAGGATGAAGATGGTCTCTCTCAAGCAACCCTGCAACCAAATAACAAAGAGTCTCTTGTGTCCCCAAAACACCCAATACAATGGTAAATTGTATAGGTGCACTAGTTCGGCGAAGAGATGGTGATACTGTTGGGAACATAGTAATTTCAAAAAAAAATCCTACGCACACGCAAGATCATGGTGATGCATAGCAATGAGAAGGGAGAGTGTTGTTTACGTACCCTCGTAGACCGAAAGCGGAAGTGTTAGCACAACGCGGTTGATGTAGTCGTACGTCTTCACAATCCGACCGATCAAGTACCGAACACATGGCACCTCCGAGTTCTGCACACGTTCAACTCGATGACGTCCCTCGAACTCCGATCCAGCCGAGCTTTGAGGGAGAGTTCCGTCAGCATGACGGCGTGGTGACAATGATGATGTTCTACTGACGCCGGGCTTCGCCTAAGCACCGCTATGATATGACCGAGGTGGATTATGGTGGAGGGGGGCACCGCACACGGCTAAGAGATCAAGAGATCAACCGTTGTCACTTTGGGGTGCCCCTGTGATGGAGTCATGTACCTAGGGTAGGGTCACAGACCTGATCTAAATACCCTGCCCAAGGACACCCTTAGAAGAGGTCACCTTCCAGTCGACCAACGAGGGAGTCACTCGACTGACTTGAAGGACTCGACCACGAAGACTCACTCGACTACCAGGAGGTCAAAAGGCACTCTGCACTGCAACGGCCTGTAATTAAGTAGACTTTATGGTAGTTAAGACACTTTATGTGGGACGTTACCAGTAACGCCCCGGACTTAATGTCCCTTAAACCCTTCATTACGTGGGCTGGCTGGGGTCCTGGCGCACTCTATATAAGCCACCCCCCTCCATAGGCAGAAGGGTTCGGCACCCTGTAACTCATATACACACAATCCACTCGACCGCCTCCGGGCTCTGAGACGTAGGGCTTTTACTTCCTCCGAGAAGGGCCTGAACTCGTACATCTCTTGTGTTTACAACTTCTCCATAGCTAGAACCTTGCCTCTCCATACCTACCCCCCACTCTACTGTCAGACTTAGAACCACGACAGTTGGCGCCCACCTTGGGGCCGGTGTTTTTAGCAATTTTGTGGAGAAGTTGCGATTCTTCCGAGTACTTTCATCATGGTGGCTGCTGGAGTTTTGGTCGAGGGTCAAGAGATCCGTCTCGGCGTTCTCACCTTCATCGCCGACGACTCCGCCTGGCTCCAGGAGGCTCCACTCGACGTTGATGCGCTCCCCGTCCGCGGTGCGACGCATTTTCGCGCATGTGTCCGCGGCGTTCTGCTGCGGCAACCGTCGACCCCGTATCGGTTGACATCCCCATCAACCACCCTCCCGGTCTCCCGCCAGCGCAAGCGCTCGGGCCGGTCGAGGATTCAGCGGTGGGTGAGGCACGCGGTGGCTCGCCAGACGGCCACCAACCAAGTTGCGGCAATCGAGCCCGACGAATCTCTCTACGGCCTGTTCGATCTGTCGACTGGCTCCCTAGAGACCGCATCCGAGTGCAATAGCAGTGATCCAGCGGCGGAAATCCTGATGGTCGACGGGCCCCGCAGTCCCCCTGGCTTCGCCCGTGATGGTGGAGCAGGCGACGGAGGCGACCCCGCGCGAGACCACGAAGAGTACCAGCCCGAGCCACTCGACTCTCTGCAAAGAGAAGAACTTCGCCGCAGGAACGTGGATGTCCTGCGTACTCCCATCGCAGGAGAAACCCCCGAGGCTCGCGTCTTGGAGGAGGCACGTTTGGCCAATTTGGCCGAACGCACTCGACTGGAGAATCTTCAGCGAGCACTCGACGAGCGCGCGGCAACGAGTTCCTGACACCAGTCGACATCAACTCTTCCCGCCGACTCAGGTATATCGAACCCCAATCCAGAATTTGGCAGCTGCGACCCGTATGCAGAGTCCATTCAGCCCTCTCAGTCGGAAGCTGGCAGAGGCTTGATGCAAATCAGGGATCTGCTCCGGGCAGCAGGAGATCAGAATTCGGCCGTGTCGCAGTCGCGCAACAGAATTCACAGTCGATCCGTCACTGCGAATACGGTTCAGTCGGCTCACAGTCCCAGATCGCCTCCGCGGCGTGAAGGGCGCGAGAATCGGCGAGACCAATATAGTGACCGACTCGACCGAGATGATAGGCGTCGAGTGCCCAATTCCCCTCCGAGGGGTGGGTCTTACGCTCCTCGGCAGCAAGATGACAGACGTTAGTTCAGTGCGGGGCGAAGAGTTCCAGTCGACCCCAGAGAACCAAGCTTCGACGCGCGATCCATTATCGTGCAAGGTTTGGTCGACCGGAACAGAGCCCATCGAGGTGGACTCGACAGAGATGCACCCACAAGCAGTCGAGTGCATGTTTCTGGTCCTGAATGTTTCAGCAGAGCTATCAGAGCCGCAGTTATCCCTCCCAATTTCAGGTTGGCAACAGGAGTCAGCAAGTTCACTGGTGAGTCTAAGCCTGAAACTTGGCTTGAGGACTACCGAGTGGCGGTTCAGATTGGTGGTGGGAACGACGAGGTGGCCATGAAGCATTTACCCCTCATGCTGGAAGGTTCTGCCAGGGCATGGTTGACTCAATTACCTCCTAGCAGCATTTACACTTGGGAAGATCTGTCCCGAGTGTTCATCAGAACGTTTGAAGGAACTTGCAAGCGACCGGCTGGACTGACGGAGTTGCAAGTCTGCGTGCAGAAGACCAATGAGACTCTCAGAGAGTATATTCAGAGATGGATCACTTTGCACCATACTGTGGAGAATGTGTCTGATCATCAGGCAGTCTGCGCCTTTAAAGATGGCGTCAAGAACAGAGAATTGAGTTTGAAGTTTGGTCGAACCGGTGACATGACCTTGAGTCGGATGATGGAGATTGCTACCAAGTACGCCAACGGTGAAGAAGAAGACCGACTCCGAAGCGGCAAGCACAAGCCGAGTCAGTCAGAAAAGGGAAACACCAGTCGGAAACAGAAGTGGAAGGCTGAACCGGCAGCTCCTGGAGAGGCTCTGGCCGTGACTCAGGGAAAGTTTAAAGGGAAACCAAAAGGATCCTGGAACCCTAAGAAGGTAAAGGATAAAGAAGGGAACGACGTGATGGATATGCCGTGTCACATCCACACGAAGAAAGACGAAGAGGGGAATATCATCTACCCGAAGCACACCACTCGCCAATGTCGACTCCTAATCCAGCAGTTTCAGGGAAAACAGTCTGATAACAAGGAGAAGGAGTCGGACAAGGCTGAAGACAAGGAGGACAGTGAGGAAGGATATCCGCATATCAACTCTACTCTGATGATCTTTGCAGATGTGGAGAGCAAGAGTCGATTGAAAGTTATTAACCGTGAGGTGAACATGGTTGCCCCAGCAAAAGCAAATTATCTGAAATGGTCCCAAACACCCATCACCTTCGACCAATCTGATCACCCGACTCATATTGCCACCCCTGGGAGGCAAGCTTTGGTGGTCGATCCAGTTGTTGAAGGCACTCGACTGACAAAAGTGCTTATGGACGGTGGTAGTGGGCTGAATTTGCTGTATGCAGACACACTGAAAGGAATGGGCATTCCGATGTCCCGACTGAGCACCAGTAACATGAGCTTTCATGGAGTTATACCAGGAAAGAAAGCCGAGTCACTCGGCCAAATAGCTCTGGACGTGGTGTTTGGCGATTCGAAACATTTTCGCAAAGAGAAGTTGACGTTCGAGCTCGTGGATTTTCAGAGTGCATATCATGCCATTTTGGGGAGACCAGCTTATGCACGGTTCATGGCTCGACCATGTTACGTGTACCTCAAATTGAAGATGCCCGGCCCCAAAGGAGTGATCACTGTCACCGGTGATCGGAAAAAGGCAGAAGAGTGCTTCCAGAAAGGCTCAAAGATTGCTGATTCCCAGGTGACAGCGGTCGAGTTCGAAGAATACAAGCAAAACGCAGATCCGAGTGACTTGCTGCGATCCAAGAAACCCGCCACAGAGTCTGCATTTCAGTCGTCCGGTGAGACGAAGCCTGTTCACATTCACCCGACCGACCCCGATGCAGCTCCGACCCACATCTCCACAACACTCGACCCGAAATAGGAAGAAGCGCTCATCCAGTTCCTCCGTGAGAACTGGGACATTTTTGCATGGAAGCCCGCTGACATGCCAGGTGTTCCCAGGGGACTGGCTGATCATCGCCTAAGAGTCGACTCATCTGCAAAACCAGTCAAAGAGCATCTTCGGTGGTCCGCCGTCCAGAAGAGAAAAGCCATTGGTGAGGAAGTGGCTCGACTGTTGGCGGCAGGATTTATCCGAGAGATATACCACTCCGAGTGGCTCGCTAATGTCGTCATGGTTCCTAAGAAGGACAAATCACTCCGAATGTGCATTGATTTCAAGCACATCAACCGGGCCTGCCCGAAAGATCATTTTCCTCTCCCTCGCATAGATCAAATTGTTGACTCGACCGCGGGATGCGAGAGACTGTCTTTCCTAGACGCCTACTCCGGGTACCACCAGATCCGTCTGTACGGACCCGACGAGGTAAAAACAACTTTCATCACTCCATCCGGGTGCTTCTGCTATATCACCATGCCATTCGGCCTCAAGAATGCCGGAGCCACATTTATGCGAATGATTCGGAAGTGTCTACTCACTCAAATCAGTCGGAATGTGGAAGCGTACATGGATGATATCGTCGTCAAGTCACGAAAAGGTTCCGACTTGCTCGCTGACCTCGCCGAAACATTTGCCAACCTCCGAAGGTATGATATCAAGCTCAATCCATCAAAGTGCACATTTGGAGTTCCTGGTGGCAAGTTACTCGGTTTTCTCGTTTCCGAACGAGGAATCGACGCTAATCCAGAGAAGACCGTCACTATTCTCCGAATGAAACGCCCTGTGCGAGTGCACGATGTCCAGAAGCTTACTGGATGCTTGGCCGCATTAAGTCGATTCATCTCACGACTCGGTGAAAAGGCATTGCCTCTTTACCGACTGATGAAGAAGGCAGACAAGTTCGAGTGGACTCCAGAAGCTGATGCAGCGTTTGCCGAGCTAAAAGCTCTGCTCTCCACCCAGCTGGTGCTTGCTGCTCCAATCAGCAAAGAGCCTCTGTTGCTCTATATCGCAGCCACAGGACAAGTCGTCAGTACTGTGCTTACGGTCGAGCGGGAAGAAGAAGGAAAAGCTCTCAAAGTTCAGCGCCAAGTGTATTATTTGTCTGAAGTCTTGACTCCATCCAAGCAGAGATATCCTCATTATCAGAAGCTTGTGTATGGAATATACATGACCACAAAGAAGGTTGCTCATTATTTCTCTGATCACTCCATCACAGTCGTCAGCGACGCTCCACTATCAGAGATTTTGCACAACAGAGATGCAACTGGTCGAGTGGCTAAATGGGCGATTGAACTTCTTCCCCTTGATATCAAGTTTGAGGCAAAGAAAGCCATTAAGTCCCAGGCAATAGCAGATTTCCTCGCCGAGTGGATTGAACAGCAGCAGCCGACTGAAGTTCACTCGGAGCATTGGACCATGTTCTTTGATGGCTCTAAGATGTTGAATGGTTCCGGTGCTGGGGTTATCCTGGTTTCCCCCAGAGGAGATAAGCTCAGATATGTGCTCCAGATTCACTTTGATTCCTCCAACAATGAGGCAGAACATGAGGCCCTCTTATATGGGTTGCGCATGGCCATTTCACTCGGCGTCCGTCGCCTGATGGTCTATGGCGACTCGGATTTAGTGGTCAACCAAGTGATGAAGGAGTGGGATGTGAGAAGCCCAGCCATGACTGGATACTGCAGTGCAGTGAGGAAGCTGGAAAAGAAGTTCGAGGGGTTGGAGCTCCATCATATACCCCGACTGAAAAATCAAGCAGCTGATGATCTAGCAAAGATAGGTTCCAAGAGAGAAGCCATTCCGAGTGGTGTGTTCTTGGAGCATATACACACTCCGTCAGTCAAAGAAGATCCTTTCACCGAAGAAGCTCCACAGCCCAAGAGTGCCACAGATCCGACTGAGGTTGAAGTCCCAGCAGTAGTCGACTTGGTTATGGAGATCTTGGTGGTCATTCCCGATTGGACAGTTCCATATATCGCATATATCCTGAGAAAAGAGCTCCCGGAGGATGAGGAAGAGGCTCGACAGATCGTCCGTCGATCTAAGGCCTTTACCGTAATCAAAGGACAGTTATACAGAGAAAGCGCGACTGGAGTTGGTCAGAAGTGCATAACGCCAGAAGAAGGTCGAATCATCCTTAATGATATTCACTCGGGGACCTGCGGTCATCATGCGTCCTCTCGGACTATCGTGGCCAAAGCATACCGAGCCGGATTTTACTGGCCAAAGGCGAATGAGATGGCAAAGGAGATAGTAGATAAGTGCGAGGGATGTCAGTTTTACTCGAATATGTCGCACAAGCCTGCATCAGCCCTGAAGACCATTCCACTCATCTGGCCTTTCGCAGTATGGGGGTTGGACATGGTCGGTCCTTTGAGAACAGGGCGAAGTGGCTTCACGCATGTGCTGGTGGCAGTCGACAAGTTCACCAAGTGGATTGAGGCTAAACCAATCAAGAACCTTGACGCCGGTACTGCTGTTAGCTTCATCAGGGAACTAATATTCAGATATGGAGTCCCTCACAGCATCATTACGGATAATGGGTCAAACTTTGACTCGGAGGAATTGAGATATTTCTGTAACTCTCAAGGCACACGAGTCGACTACGCTTCAGTCGCCCATCCGCAGTCGAATGGACAAGCGGAGCGAGCCAATGGCCTGATTCTCAAGGGATTGAAACCCCGACTGATGCGTGATCTCAAGCATGCAGCTGGAGCTTGGGTCGACGAACTTCCCTCAGTGCTTTGGGGACTGCGGACCACACCTAATCGGTCGACCGGAAGAACTCCATTCTTCTTGGTCTACGGAGCTGAAGCAGTCTTGCCGAGCGATCTTCTCCACAATGCTCCTCGAGTTGAAATCTACAACGAAGCAGAAGCTGAACAAGCGCGGCAGGACGCAGTCGACCTTTTAGAGGAAGAAAGGGAGATGGCTCTGATCCGGTCGACCATCTACCAATAAGATTTGCGTCGTTTCCACGCCAGAAATGTGAGAGGTCGAGCCTTCCAAGAAGGAGATTTAGTTCTCCGAGTGGATCAAAAGAAACAACACAAGCTTGCTCCTTCTTGGGAAGGAACCTTCATCGTCACCAAAGTTCTTCACAACGGGGCGTACCGTCTTTACAACGTCGAGCATAATATCGACGAGCCCCGAGCTTGGAACGCGGAACTACTCCGCCCATTTTACACTTAAGTTTTATCACTCGGATGAATTGCAATAAAGTACTTCTGTAGTTCATGGACCTCAAAATAATAGTGTCATAGTTCCTCCATAATTTTTGTCACTTTTTATTTTGTCCAATAAAATCCCCCCTCAGTGGGTGACTTAGCCGCGAATCCGTTCCGCCTAAGTTTGTAAAAAATCCTACCGAGTGGTGAGCCAGACTCCCACTCGGAGGCTTAGCTGCGAATCCGTTTCGCCTAAGTTATCAAAAATCCTACCGAGTGGTAAGCCAGACTTCCACTCGGAGGCTTAGCTGCAGTCCAAGTACTCGCCTACGTTATGAAAATCCTACCGAGTGGTAAGCCAGACTTCCACTCGGAGGCTTAGCTGCAGTCCAAGTACTCGCCTAAGTTATGAAAATCCTACCGAGTGGTAAGCCAGACTTCCACTCGGGGGCTTAGCTGCAGTCCAAGTACTCGCCTAAGTTACCGAAATCCTACCGAGTGAAGAGCAAACCT
>NC_041384.1:173738896-173815111 GCF_002162155.2 Triticum dicoccoides
AAAATCCCACCGAGTGAAGAGCAAACCTCTCACTCGGGGGCTTAGCTGCAGCCCAGTGCTCGCCTAAGATATAAAAATCCTACCGAGTGAAGAGCAAACCTCCCACTCGGAGGCTTAGCTGCAGTCCAAGTACTCGCCTAAGTTATGAAAATCCTACCGAGTGGTAAGCCAGACTTCCACTCGGAGGCTTAGCTGCAGTCTAAGTACTCGCCTAAGTTATCAAAATCCCACCGAGTGAAGAGCAAACCTCTCACTCGGGGGCTTAGCTGCAGCCCAGTGCTCGCCTAAGATATAAAAATCCTACCGAGTGAAGAGCAAACCTCTCACTCGGGGGCTTAGCTGCAGCCCTGTGCTCGCCTAAGTTATCAAAATCCTACCGAGTAAAGAGCAAACCTCTCACTCGGGGGCTTAGCTGCAGCCCAGTGCTCGCCTAAGTGGACTAAGGAATAAGTCGACTGCAGTAAGCGTCTTGCTTTGGGCCTGCAAAGACATTTTCGAGCCAAAAGCAATCTTATTCAAACACCAAGTTCAAGTTGGGATCGATACCAAAAGGAACCGAAAGTGCTCAGGCACTAGACCTGTTAAAGTTTATCGGTTACAACTCCACTCGGCATACCGAGGCAAATTTAAAGCGTCGAGCTTAGAAGAAGTTTTTTACCCGTCCTGTGGAGGGTTGGAAGGTGCAACAAACTCATCAAGATCAATTCCATCCGCGATCCGAGTGGCAGCCGCAAGGAAAGTTTCCATAAAGGACCTGAAGTCGTGTTTCTTGGTGTTGGCCACCCGGAGGGCCGCCAGCTTCTCTTCTCGCGCATCTTTGCAGTGAACTCGGGCCAGACACAGAGCAACATCTGCACCGCACCGAGCCGAGGACTTTTTCCACTCCTGCACTCGACCAGGGATCGTGTTCAAGCGAGCCATCAGTGACTCGAGGTCATTCTGAAGTGTCTCCCCGGGCCAGAGCGTCGAGTCGATGCGAGATGTGGCGACCTTCAGCCTTGCAAGATAGTCCACGACAGCTGCAACACGGGACTCCAGTCGGAAAACATTCATGGCAACTTCGTCGTTCACCGGAGAATTGACGGGGTCGAGGTTTGGTTCCAGCCGGCTAGTTTCTTCTTCAAAGTTTTGACAAAATTCTGCAAGGACGATCACCGAGTCAAGGCGATGGTCGAATGGAAAAACCACGATTGGAAATGATTACCGAGCATAGAGGTTTACCTTCAAGCATAAGGAACAGCTTCTTGGCAAGACCACTCAGGAAGGCCTCCAGATCATTTTTCTTCCCAGTCAACTTACTGACTTGGTCGGTCAGGGTAGCTTTATCAGTTTTCAGTCGACTGACTTCCTTGTTGGCGATCCCAAGAGCAGCTTTCAGATTGGTATTGTCTTGTTCAAGCTTGGTGACTGAAGCTAACTTCTCGTCAGCAAGCTTGATCTTCTCAGCTAATTCAAGGTCTTTTTTCTATTGGGCCTCCCTTACCTTACCTGCAAGTTACAGCAAGATCAGATTTTGAAACAAACGAAGGGAAAAAGCAGTCGTCAAGGTCTCACCAAACATACCTTCGGTCTCCTCCTTTGCCTTCGTCAGATTCTCCTGAACCAGCTTCAAATTCAGCTCGAGCTGAATGTGCTTGTTTTCCAGCTCAGAGTAGCGAGCCACAAGATCACAGGAGTTCTACGAAGAACCAATCGACTAAATGTCAAATATAATTCACTTCCGAGTGAAAAAGGAAAAATCACACGTTTCTAAGACTACAGCCGAATACAAGCATTCGACCGTAGTCTCGGGGACTACACCCAGTGGGTGCACTCAGCGTGCCCCCACTAATCCTATCGAAGATAGAGTCGACCAGTCGACCTCAAAAAAAATGATGTATTCTTTAAAAGACTGTAATCGACTGCAAGCAGTCGACCACAGTCTCGGGGACTACACCCAGTGGGTGCACTCAGCGTGCCCCCACTAATCCTATTGAAGACAGAGTCGACCAGTCGACCGACTTTCGAAATCCATTCGCCATAGTCGAATGACGGAAAGACTGAAATTATAAAGCCTAAGGCCGACTGCCAGCAGTCGACCTTAGCCTTGGGGACTACACCCAGCGGGTGCACTCAGCGTGCCCCGCTAACACGGAGTCTAAATCGACACACCCAGTGGGTGACTACCGTAGATGTTGGAAAGAAAAGTTTTTGATAGCATATCCTAACAGAACAGGCGATGGTCGACTGACCTGAACATTGCTTTGAAGGGCGGAACTGGCGTCGTAAGCTGTCTGGCTCGCATCCCGGATGGTCCTTAACTGCTCCATCATGATCCCTGCCTGGCGTATCGCCTCCTTCGCGGCGCCAGCTTGGTCCTCTGGGACGTGGTGCGTCGTGAAGAGGGAGGGCTGCTGAGCACTCATCAGTGGATCTGCGAAGGACACAGTGTGTCGAGTGGTGTTTTCCTCCTCCGCAACCAGAGTCTCAGGCGCCGTCACATCCTGGGGCACCCTGCTGGCAGACGTTTTCCTACTCCTTCTGTGCTTCAGCGGTTCCTCATCTTCATCATCATCTGGGAGAGTGATAACAACATTGGGTGGAGCTACAGAGAAGAATCAGGATTATAGATCATAAGTCAGTCGACTAAAAATGGCGTTAAGAGTATAGTACCTGGTTTTGAGGTTGCTGCGTCCTCCATCTCATGGTCATCAGCCCGGGCTGAGGTCTCGAAAGTAGCAGCACTGCAACTCCAAAGAATCAGTCGACTAACCCCAGCGCCAGCCAGAGATAAAGTTCGTACAAAATAAGAAGACTTAAGCAGCACGATTACCCTGATATGGTGGGGATGGACACCTTCATCTTCGGCAGGAGTTTGGTCGGCTTTGACGGAGCCACCCTGGGCTGCTTCGACGCCTTTTCAGTCGGCGTCGGAGAGGTGGTCCGAGGGCGCTTGGTCGACTGTGCAACGGTCGCAACCCCCTTGCCACGTTCAGTCGCAGGGTCGTGGACAAGCTTCGACCGCCTTTCCGAGCGCGGTGGTACGACCTCCTCCTCCTCTTCTTCCTCGTCTTCAGCATCATCTTCATCACTGTCATCGTCGTCATCGTCATCATCGTCCTCGGCAGCGTCCGAGTCCCACTCCTCCTCCTGGCTCTCGCCTCCACTCGCTTCACCCTCCTCAGTCGGAGCCTGTGCTCCATTGGGCATCGAGTACAGCTCGGTGAGGGCCTGATAGACATCAAGACAAAGATCAATCGACCGATTGGCAGAATAAATAGAAATGAATATGACAAGAACACAGTGGGGAGCAGAGCAGGCATACCTTGTTTGGATCACTGTGGTGGTCGAGTGGAGGAATCCTTCTGGCTCCGCGTGGGTTATCCTTGTTTCCGGTAACGGCGGCCATCCACCTTTCCAGAGTGACATCGTCGACTGCTTCTGGATGGACCCGAGTCTCGTCCTCAGTCCCACAGTACAACCACATGCAATGGCTCCGGAACTGAAGGGGCTGGATATGACGCCTAAGGAAAACCTCCAGGAGATCCATGCCCGTCACTCCCTCCCGAACCAACTGTACTACGCGCTCCATCAACATCTTCACGTCAGCTTTCTCCTCCGGAATCAACTTCAAAGAGGAGGGCTTGTTCACTCGGTCCATGGTAAACTGAGGGAGTCCACTCGACTGCCCCGGCGTCGACTAATCCTGGCAGTAGAACCAGGTCGACTGCCAGCCTCTGACTGACTCGGGAAAAGTCATGGCTGGGAAGGTGCTCTTATTCCTCACCTGGATCCCCAGGCCCCCACACATTTGGACAACTCGGGTTCTTTCGTCGCCTGGGCTCGCCTTCTTCACGGTCTGAGAGCGACACGTGAATATATGCTTGAACAAGCCCCAGTGCGGTCGACAGCCCAGAAAACCCTCACACATGGACACGAACGCGGCAAGATAGGCGATATAATTTGGGGTAAAGTGGTGGAGTTGCGCTCCAAAGAAGTTCAAGAAACCACGGAAGAAAATACTCGGCGGCAAAGAAAATCCGCGGTCGACATGGGTAGCCAGAAGCACGCACTCACCCTCCTCCGGCTGGGGCTGCCATTCTTTCCCCGGAAGCCTTGCAGCTCCATGAGGGATCAGACCCTCGTTGGCCATGTCGAGGAGGTCCTTCTCCGTGATGGTCGACTGGATCCAATCTCCCTGGACCCAGCCTTTCGGCAGGCGGGATCTAGACGAAGACCCGCCGCGGCTGGTGGATCTCCCCTTCGCCTTCTCCGTCGCCGACGCCTTCTTCGCGCGTTCCAGCGCCGCCGTCTTCTCCTTGGCCATGGTTGCCGGTGAGACGCGCGAGGAGAAGTTGTGCGGAGGCGAGAGCGAGCGCGTTGGGCGGAGACGAAGGGAGCAGAGAAAGAGAATGCTGAGGCACTGTTCAAAAAACCCTCGCCGGGCGCATTTATAAGGTCCCTTCCGAGTGGATGACAGGTGGGCCCGGTCGATCTAATCATATCCTGGAACAGTTATGCAGGCAGGATACGTGGCGAAGAAAGCGGCGCGGGGATCGAGGCGTCTATGTCCCGTCCCATCCGAACGCCGCGGTCCGCTCCGCTTCGCGCGTTTCCCCAAATTTCGCATCCCGCGGAATCCGCGAACGGCAGATCGATCTGTCAGGCGCAGGATTTCCTGCGATCCATCGCTCGGAAATCGTCGAAGCCCGAAAGATCACTCGACGAAAGAAAAGAATGGATTGAGTCGACTGAAGACAGGTTGCTCACTATCAACGAAGAGATTCTTTGGTCCAGAACAACGCACGACCAGTGTGCAAAGGTTAATCGGAAACAACATCAGCTCCTTCCTCACTCGAAGCCTCAATCCATTCGGGGGCTAATGATGGAGTCATGTACCTAGGGTAGGGTCACAGACCTGATCTAAATACCCTGCCCAAGGACACCCTTAGAAGAGGTCACCTTCCAGTCGACCAACGAGGGACTCACTCGACTGACTTGAAGGACTCGACCACGAAGACTCACTCGACTACCAGGAGGTCAAAAGGCACTCTGCACTGCAACGGCCTGTAGTTAAGTAGACTTTATGGTAGTTAAGACACTTTATGTGGGACGTTACCAGTAACGCCCCGGACTTAATGTCCCTTAAACCCTTCATTACGTGGGCTGGCTGGGGTTCTGGCGCACTCTATATAAGCCACCCCCTCCACAGGCAGAAGGGTTCGGCACCCTGTAACTCATATACACACAATCCACTCGACCGCCTCCGGGCTCCGAGACGTAGGGCTTTTACTTCCTCCGAGAAGGGCCTGAACTCGTACATCTTTTGTGTTTACAACTTCTCCATAGCTAGAACCTTGCCTCTCCATACCTACCCCCACTCTACTGTCAGACTTAGAACCACGACACCCTGCCCCCGTATATAAAGGAGTGGAGGAGGGGGAGGGCCGGCCCTCTCTATGGCGCGCCCTAGGGGAGTCCTACTCCCACCGGGAGTAGGATTCCCCCTTTCCTAGTAGAACTAGGAGCCCTTCCAAGTAGTAGGAGTAGGAGGGAAGGAAAGGGAAGGGAAAAGGAGACGGAAGGAAGGGGGCGCCCCCCTCCCTAGTCCAATTCGGACCAGCCCATGGGGAGGGGTGCGGCCACCCTTTGAGGCCTTTCTCTCCTTTCCCGTATGGCCCATTAAGCCCAATAAGAATTCTCGTAACTCCCCGACACCCCCGAAAATACCCGAATCACTCGGAACCTTTCCGATGTCCGAATATAGTCGTCCAATATATCGATCTTTATGTCTCGACCATTTCGAGACTCCTCGTCATGTCCCCGATCTCATCCGGGACTCCGAACTCCTTCGGTACATCAAAACACATAAACTCATAATATAACCGTCATCAAACTTTAAGCGTGCGGACCCTACGGGTTCGAGAACTATGTAGACATGACCGAGACATGTCTCCGGTCAATAACCAATAGCGGAACCTGGATGCTCATATTGGCTCCTACATATTCTACGAAGATCTTTATCGGTCAAACCGCATAACAACATACGTTGTTCCCTTTGTCATCGGTATGTTACTTGCCCAAGATTCGATCGTCGGTATCTCAATACCTAGTTCAATCTCGTTACCGGCAAGTCTCTTTACTCGTTCCGTAATACATCATCCCGCAACTAACTCATTAGTTGCAATGCTTGCAAGGCTTAAGTGATGTGCATTACCGAGAGGGCCCAGAGATACCTCTCCGACAATCGGAGTGACAAATCCTAATCTCGAAATACGCCAACCCAACAAATACCTTTCAAGACACCTGTAGAGCACCTTCATAATCACCCAGTTACGTTGTGACGTTTGGTAGCACACAAAGTGTTCCTCCAGTAAACGGGAGTTGCATAATCTCATAGTCATAGGAGCATGTATAAGTCATGAAGAAAGCAATAGCAACATACTAAACGATCAAGTGCTATGCTAACGGAATGGGTCAAGTCAATCACATCATTCTCTAATGATGTGACCCCGTTAATCAAATGACAACTCATGTCTATGGCTAGGAAACTTAACCATTTTTGATTCAACGAGCTAGTCAAGTAGAGGCATACTAGTGACATGCTGTTTGTCTATGTATTCACACATATGTATTATGTTTCCAGTTAATACAATTCTAGCATGAATAATAAACATTTATCATGATATAAGGAAATAAATAATAACTTTATTATTGACTCTAGGGCATATTTCCTTCAGTCTCCCACTTGCACTAGAGTCAATAATCTAGTTCACATCGCCATGTGATTTAATACCAATAGTTCACATCACCATGTGATTAACACCCATAGTTCACATCGACATGTGACAAACACCCAAAGGGTTTACTAGAGTCAATAATCTAGTTCACATCATTATGTGATTAACACCCAAAGAGTACTAAGGTGTGATCATGTTTTTCTTGTGAGAGAAGTTTAGTCAACGGTTTTGCAAATTTCTATGTCAACAATGCTATGCACGGAGCTACTCTAGCTAATTGCTCCCACTTTCAATATGTATCTAGATTGAGATTTAGAGTCATCTGGGTCAGTGTCAACATTTGCATCGACATAACCCTTTACGATGAACCTTTTTGTCACCTCCATAATCGAGAAACATATCCTTATTCCACTAAGGATAATTTTGACCGCTGTCTAGTGATCTACTCCTAGATCACTATTGTACCCCTTGCCAAAACCAGTGTAGGGTATACAATAGATCCGGTACACAGCATGGCATATTTTATAGAACCTATGGCCAAGGCATAGGGAATGACTTTCATTCTCTTTCTATCTTCTGCCGTGGTTGGGCTTTGAGTCTTACTCAGTTTCACACCTTGTAACACAGGCAAGAACTCTTTCTTTGACTGTTTCATTTTGAACTACTTCAAAATCCTGTCAAGGTATGTACTCATTGAAAAACTTATCAAGCGTCTTGATCTATCTCTATAGATCTTGATGCTCAATATGTAAGCAGCTTCACCGAGGTCTTTCTTTGAAAAACTCCTTTCAAACACTCCTTTATGTTTTGTAGAATAATTCTACATTATCTCCGATCAACAATATGTCATTCACATATACTTATCAGAAATGTTGTAGTGCTCCCACTCACTTTCTTGTAAATACAGGCTTCACAGCAAGTATGTATAAAACTATATGTTTTGATCAACTTATCAAAGCGTATATTCCAACTGTGAGATGCTTGCACCAATCCATAGATGGATCGCTGGAGCTTGCATATTTTGTTAGCACATTTAGGATTGACAAAACTTTCTTGTTGCATCATATACAACTCTTCTTTAATAAATCCATTAAGGAATGTAGTTTTATTTACCCATTTGTTAGATTTCATAAAATGTGGCAATTGCTAACATGATTCGGACAGACTTAAGCATAGATACGAGTGAGAAACTCTCATCGTAGTCAGCACCTTGAACTTGTCAAAAACCTTTTGCGACAATTCTAGCTTTGTAGATAGTAACACTACTATCAGCATCCGTCTTCCTCTTGAAGATCCATTTAATCTCAATGGCTCGCCGATCTTTGGGCAAGTCAACCAAAGTCCATACTTTGTTATTATACATGGATCTCATCTTAGATTTCATGGCCTCAAGCCATTTTGCGGAATCTGGGCTCATCATCGCTTCCTCATAGTTCGTAGGTTCGTCATGGTCAAGTAACATGACCTCCAGAACAGGATTACCATACCACTCTGGTGCGGATCTCACTCTGGTTTACCTATGAGGTTCGGTAGTAACTTGATCTGAAGTTACATGATCATCATCATTAGCTTCCTCACTAATTGGTGTAGTAGTCACAGGAACAGATTTCTGTGATGAACTACTTTCCAATAAGGGAGCAGGTACAGTTACCTCATCAAGTTCTACTTTCCTCCCACTCACTTCTTTCGAGGGAAACTCCTTCTTTAGAAAGGATCCATTCTCGATAATGAATATCTTGCCTTCGAATCTATGATAGAAGGTGTACCCAACATTTTCTTTTGGGTATCCTATGAAGATTTACTTCTCTGATTTGGGTTCGAGCTTATCATGTTGAAACTTTTTTTACATAAGCATCGCAGTCCCAAACTTTAAGAAACGACAGCTTTAGGTTTCTCCAAACCATAGTTCATACGGTATCGTCTCAACGGATTTAGATGGTGCCCTATTTAACGTGAATGTAGCTGTCTCTAATGCATAACCCCCAAACGACAGTGGTTAATTGGTAAGAAACATCATAGATTGCACTATATCCAATAATAGTATGGTTATGACGTTCGGACACACCATTATGCTGTGGTGTTCCAGGTGGCACGATTTTGTGGAACTATTCCACATTGTTTTAGTTGAAGACCAAACTCGTAACTCAAATATTTGTCTCTGCGATCAGATCGTAGAAACTTTATTTTCTTGTCACGATGATTTTCCACTTCACTCTGAAGTTTTTTTTTGAACTTTTCAAATGTTTCAGACTTATGTTTCATCAAGTAGATATACCCATATCTGCTCAAATCATCTATGAAGGTCAGAAAATAACGATACATGTCGCGAGCCTCAACATGCATCGGATTGCATACATCAGTATGTATTATTTCAAATAAGTCAGTTGCTTGCTCCATTGTTCCGGAGAACAGAGTCTTAGTCATCTTGCCCATGAGGCATGGTTCGCAAGCATCAAAATGATTCATAATCAAGTGATTCCAAAAGCCCATCAGCATGGAGTTTCTTCATGCGCTTTACACCAATATGACCTAAACGGCAATGCCACAGATAAGTTGCACTATCATTATTAACTTTGCATCTTTTGGCTTCAATATTATGAATATGTGTATCACTACGATCGAGATCCGACAAACCATTTTCATTGGGTGTATGACCATAGAAGGTTTTATTCATGTAAACAGAACAACAATTATTCTCTAACTTACATGAATAACCGTATTGCAATAAACATGATCCAATCATATTCATGCTCAACTCAAACAATAAATAACATTTATTGTAGGTTTAACACTAATCCCGAAAGTATAGGGAGTGTGCGATGATGATCATATCAATCTTGGAACCACTTCCAACACACATCGTCACTTCACCCTTAACTAGTCTCTGTTTATTTTGCAACTCCCGTTTCGAGTTACTACTCTTAGCAACTAAACCAGTATCAAATACCGAGGGGTTGCTATAAACACTAGTAAAGTACACATTAATAACATGTATATCAAATATAGCATTTGTTCACTTTGCCATCCTTCTTATCCGCCAAATACTTGGGGCAGTTCCGCTTCCAGTGACCAGTCCCTTTGCAGTAGAAGCACTTAGTCTCATGCTTAGGTCCAGACTTGGGCTTCTTCACTTGACAGCAACTTGCTTGCTGTTCTTCTTGAAGTTCCCCTTTCTTCCCTTTGTCCCTTTATTTGAAACTAGTGGTTTTGTTTACCATCAACACTTGATGCTTTTCTTGATTTCTACCTTCGTTGATTTCAGCATCACGAAGATCTTGGGAATCGTTTCCATTATCCCTTGCATATTATAGTTCATCAGGAAGTTCTACTAACTTGGTGATGGTGACTAGAGAATTCTGTCAATCACTATCTTATCTGGAAGATTAACTCCCACTTGATTCAAGCGATTGTAGTACCCAGACAATCTGAGCACATGCTCACTGCTTGAGCTATTCACCTCCATCTTTTAGCTATAGAACTTGTTGGAGACTTCATATCTCTCAACTTGGGTATTTGCTTGAAATATTAACTTCAATTCCTGGAACATCCATATGACCCATGACGTTCAAAACGTCTTTGAAGTCCCGATTCTAAGCTATTAAGCATGGTGCACTAAACTATCAAGTAGTCATCATATTGAGCTAGCCAAACGTTCATGACGTCTGCATCTGCTCCTGCAATAGGTCTGTCACCTAGCGGTGCATTAAGGACATAATTCTTCTGTGCAGCAATGAGGATAAATCTCAGATCACGGATCCAATCCGCATCATTGCTACTAACATCTTTTAACTTAGTTTTCTCTAGGAACATATCAAAAATAAAACAGGGGAGCTAAACGCGAGCTATTGATCTACAACATAGATATGCTAATACTACCAGGACTAAGTTCATGATAAATTAAAGTTCAATTAATCATATTACTTAAGAACTCCCACTTAGACAGACATCCCTCTAATCTTCTAAGTGATCATGTGATCCATATCAACTAAACCATGTCTGATCATCACGTGAGATGGAGTAGTTTCAACGGTGAACATCACTATGTTGATCATATCTACTATATGATTCACGCTCGACCTTTCGGTCTCCGTGTTCGG
Organism: Triticum dicoccoides; assembly: GCF_002162155.2. Taxonomy (NCBI): domain Eukaryota; kingdom Viridiplantae; phylum Streptophyta; class Magnoliopsida; order Poales; family Poaceae; genus Triticum; species Triticum dicoccoides. The sequence continues at coordinate 173,749,713 of NC_041384.1, forward strand.
AGGCCATATCTGTTATATGCTAGGCTCGTCAAGTTTAACCTGAGTATTCCGCGTGTGCAACTGTTTGGCACCCGTTGTATTTGAACGTAGAGCCTATCACACCCGATCATCACCTGGTGTCTCAGCACGAAGAACTTTCGCAACGGTGCATACTCAGGGAGAACACTTGTACCTTGATAATTAGTGAGAGATCATCTTATAAAGCTATCGTCGAACTAAGGAAAATAAGATGTATAAAAGATAAATATCACATGCAATCAAAATATGTGACATGATATGGCCATCATCATCTTGTGCCTTTGATCTCCATCTCCAAAGCATCGTCATTATTTCCATCGTCACCGGCATGACACCATGATCTCCATCATCTTGATCTATATCAATGTGTCGTCACATGGTTGTCTCGCCAACTATTGCTATCGCATAGCGATAAAGTAAAACAATTATTTGGCACTTGCATCTTATGCAATAAAGAGACAACCATAAGGCTTCTGCCAGTTGCTGATAACTTCTACAAAATTTGATCATCTTATACAACAACTTATATCTCATCACGTCTTGACCATATCACATCACAACATGCCCTGCAAAAACAAGTTAGACGTCCTCTACTTTGTTGTTGCAAGTTTTACGTGGCTGCTACGGGCTTAGCAAGAACCGTTCTTACCTACGCATCAAAACCACAACGATAGTTCGTCAAGTTAGTGTTGTTTTAACCTTCTCAAGGACCTGGCGTAGCCATACTCGGTTCAACTAAAGTTGGAGAAACTGACACCCGCCAGCCACCTGTGTGCAAAGTACGTCGGTAGAACTAGTCTAGCGTAAGCGTATGCGTAATGTTGGTCCGGGCCTCTTCATCCAACAATACCGCCGAACCAAAGTATGACATGCTGGTAAGCAGTATGACTTGTATCGCCCATAACTCACTTGTGTTCTACTCGTGCATATAACATCTACGCAAAAAACCAGGCTCGGATGCCACTGTTGGGGAACGTAGTAATTTCAAAAAAATTCCTATGCACACGCAAGATCATGGTGATGCATAGCAACGAGAAGGGAGAGTGTTGTCTACATACCCTCGTAGACCGAAAGCGGAAGCTTTAGCACAACGCGGTTGATGTAGTCGTACGTCTTCATGATCCGACCGATCAAGTACCGAACACACGGCACCTCCGAGTTCTGCACACGTTCAACTCGATGACGTCCCTCGAACTCCGATCCAGCCAAACTTTGAGGGAGAGTTCCGTCAGCACGACGGCGTGGTGACGATGATGATGTTCTACCGACGCAGGGCTTCGCCTAAGCACCGCTATGATATGACCGAGGTGGATTATGGTGGAGGGGGGCACCGCACACGGCTAAGAGATCAAGAGATCAATTATTGTCACTTTGGGGTGCCCCCTGCCCCCGTATATAAAGGAGTGGAGGAGGGGGAGGGCCGGCCCTCTCTATGGCGCGCCCTAGGGGAGTCCTACTCCCACCGGGAGTAGGATTCCCCCTTTCCTAGTAGAATAGGAGCCCTTCCGAGTAGTAGGAGTAGGAGGGAAGGAAAGGGAAGGGAAAAGGAGAAGGAAGGAAGGGGGCGCCCCCCCTCCCTAGTCCAATTCGGACCAGCCCATGGGGAGGGGTGCGGCCACCCTTTGAGGCCTTTCTCTCCTTTCCCGTATGGCCCATTAAAGCCCAATACGAATTCCCGTAACTCCTCGACACTCCCGAAAATACCCGAATCACTCGGAACCTTTCCGATGTCCGAATATAGTCATCCAATATATCGATCTTTATGTCTCGACCATTTCGAGACTCCTCGTCATGTCCCCGATCTCATCCGGGACTCCGAACTCCTTCGGTACATCAAAACACATAAACTCATAATATAACCGTCATCAAACTTTAAGCGTGCGGACCCTACGGGTTCGAGAACTATGTAGACATGACCGAGACATGTCTCCGGTCAATAACCAATAGCGGAACCTGGATGCTCATATTGGCTCCTACATATTCTACGAACATCTTTATTGGTCAAACCGCATAACAACATACGTTGTTCCCTTTGTCATCGGTATGTTACTTGCCCGAGATTCGATCGTCGGTATCTCAATACCTAGTTCAATCTCGTTACCGGCAAGTCTCTTTACTTGTTCCGTAATACATCATCCCGCAACTAACTCATTAGTTGCAATGCTTGCAAGGCTTAAGTGATGTGCATTACCGAGAGGGCCCAGAGATACCTCTCCGACAATCGGAGTGACAAATCCTAATCTTGAAATACGCCAACCCAACAAGTACCTTTGGAGACACCTTTAGAGCACCTTTATAACCACCCAGTTACGTTGTGATGTTTGGTAGCACACAAAGTGTTCCTCCGGTAAACAGGAGTTGCATAATCTCATAGTCATAGGAACATGTATAAGTCATGAAGAAAGCAATAGCAACATACTAAACGATCAAGTGCTATGCTAACAGAATGGGTCAAGTCAATCACATCATTCTCTAATGATGTGACCCCGTTAATCAAATGACAACTCATGTCTATGGCTAGGAAACTTAACCATCTTTGATTCAACGAGCTAGTCAAGTAGAGGCATACTAGTGACATACTGTTTGTCTATGTATTCACACACATGTATTATGTTTTCGGTTAATACAATTCTAGCATGAATAATAAACATTTATCATGATATAAGGAAATAAATAATAACTTTATTATTTCCTCTAGGGCATATTTCCTTTAGATACAAGTGGTATATGGATGGTAGATAAAGGTTTTTGTAATCTGAAAATATAAAAACAGCAAGGTAACTAATGATAAAAGTGAGCGTAAACGGTATTGCACTGCTAGGAAACAAGGCCTAGGGTTCATACTTTCACTAGTGCAAGTTCTCTCAACAATAATAACATAATTGGATCACATAACTATCCCTCAACATGCAACAAAGAGTCACTCCAAAGTCACTAATAGTGGAGAACAAACGAAGAGATTATGGTAGGGTATGAAACCACCTCAAAGTTATTATTTCTAATCAATCCGTTGGGCTATTCCTATAAGTGTCACAAACAGCCCTAGAGTTTGTACTAGAATAACACCTTAAGACACAAATCAACCAAAACCCTAATGTCACCTAGATACTCCAATGTCACCTCAAGTATCCGTGGGTATGATTATACGATATGCATCACACAATCTCAGATTCATCCATTCAACCAACACATAGAACCTCAAAGAGTGCCCCAAAGTTTCTACCGAAGAGTCAAGACAAAAACGTGTGCCAACCCCTATGCATAGGTTCATGGGCGGAACCCGCAAGTTGATCACCAAAACGTACATCAAGTGGATCACGTGATATCCCATTGTCACCACAGATAAGCACGGCAAGACATACATCATGTGTTCTCAAATCCTTAAAGACTCAATCCGATAAGATAACTTCAAAGGGAAAACTCAATCCATTACAAGAGAGTAGAGGGGAAGAAACATCATAAGATCCAACTATAATAGCAAAGCTCGCGATACATCAAGATCGTATCACCTCAAGAACACGAGAGAGAGAGAGAGAGATCAAACACATAGCTACTGCTACATACCCTTAGCCCCGAGGGAGAACTACTCCCTCCTCGTCATGGAGAGCACCGGGATGATGAAGATGTCCACCGGAGAGGGATTCCCCCTCCGGTAGGGTGCCGGAACGGGTCTAGATTGGTTTTCGATGGCTATGGAGGCTTCTGGCGATGGAACTCCCGATCTGTTGTGCTCCCCGAAGTTTTTAGGGTATATGGGTATATATGGGAGGAATAAATACATCAGGGGAGCCACAAGGGGCCCACGAGGGTGGAGGGCCTCGTGGCTTCCTCGTTGATCCCCTGACGTGCACTCCAAGTCTCATGTATTGCTTTCTTTCCAAAAATAACTTTTCCGAAGGTTTCATTCCGTTTGGACTCCGTTTGATATTCCTTTTCTGCGAAACACTGAAATAAGGGAAACACAAAAACTGGCCCTGGGCTCTAGGTTAATAGGTTACTCCCAAAAATCATATAAAATAGCATATAAATGCATATAAAACATCCAAGGTTGATAATATAATAGCATGGAACAACCAAAAATTATAGATACGTTGGAGACGTATCAGCATCCCCAAGCTTAATTCCTGCTCGTCCTCGAGTAGGTAAATGATAAAAACAGAATTTTTGATGTGGAATGCTACCTAAAATATTTATCCATGTAATCTTCTTTATTGTGGCAAGAATATTCAGATCCATAAGATTCAAGACAAAAGTTTAATATTGACATAAAAACAATAATACTTCAAGCATACTAACTAAGCAATCATGTCTTCTCAAAATAACATGGCCAAAAAAAGTTCGTCCCTACAAAATCATATAGTTTGGTCATGCTCCATTTTCGTCACACAAGAATGCTCTCATCATGCACAACCCCGATGACAAGCCAAGCAATTGTTTCATACTTTAGTAATCTCAAACTTTTTTCAACTTTCACGCAATACATGAGCGTGAGCCATGGATATAGCATTATGGGTGGAATAGAATATAATGAGGGGGTTATGTGGAGAAGACAAAAAGGAGAAAGTCTCACATCGACGCGGCTAATCAATGGCTAGGGAGATGCCCATCAATTGATGTCAATGCAAGGAGTAGGGATTGCCATGCAATAGATGCACTATAGCTATAAATGCATGAAAGCTCAACAAAAGAAACTAAGTGGGTGTGCATCCAACTTGCTTGCTCACGAAGACCTAGGGCACTCGAGGAGGCCCATTGTTGGAATATACAAGCCAAGTTCTATAATGAAAATTTCCCACTAGTATATGAAAGTGACAAAACAAGAGACTCTCTATCATGAAGATCATGGTGCTACTTTGAAGCACAAGTGTGGAAAAAAAGGATAGTAGCATTGTCCCTTTTATTTTTTTATTTTTTTATTTGGCCTTTCTTTTTTATTTGGCATTTTTCTTTTTTTTTCTTTTTTTGGGACAATGCTCTATTAATGATGATCATCACACTTCTATTTGTTTACAACTCAATGATTAAAACTCGATACTAGAACAAAGCATGACTCTATATGAATGCCTCCGGCGGTGTACCGGGATTGCGATGAATCAAGTGTGACATGTATGAAAAATTATGAACGGTGGCTTTGCCAGAAATACGATGTCAACTACATGATCATGCAAAGCAATATGACAATGATGATGCGTGTCATAATAAACGGATCGGTGGAAAGTTGCATGGCAATATATCTCAGAATGACTATGGAAATGCCATAATAGGTAGGTATGGTGGCTGTTTTGAGGAAGATATAAGGAGGTTTATGTGTGACAGAGCGTATCATATCACAGGGTTTGGATGCACCAGCGAAGTTTGCACCAACTCTCAATGTGAGAAAGGGCAATGCACGATACCGAAGAGGCTAGCAATGATGGAAGGGTAAGAGTGCGTATAATCCATGGACTCAACATCTCTCCCTGCTAATAAAGCACCGAGTGCTTCTGGTCGTCCATCGTCGCGGCTGTTTTGCAAAAAAGTCCTTCTACTTTTTGGTAATGCAACCCGCAATCCCTTTATAAGTGGTTCTGAGAAAACGCTTCATTTTTACAAAAAGGGCCCTGTTGTTTAGTATATTCAACCCGTAGTCCATACGTCTGGTTCAGGATCGGGTCAACGCGCGGCGGCACAAGCGGCTGGCGGCGGCTCGATGCAGAAGGCGGCGGCGGATGGAGCTTGAAGGGGACGGATCCATGCACGGAAGGCGCTTGGGAGGCAGATCCAGAGGCCGGCAGCGAGGTGGGGGTCACCGGTGACGATGAGCAAGGCCGGAGGCGAGGCTTCTCGGGCGCACCCATGGCATCAGCGGGTCCTGGGGAGAAAGAAGACAGGGAGGTGAGGTCGTGAGGAAGAGAAGAAGGGATAAAGGAGGGGTGGTGTGGCGACCTAGGTAGGAGCTCGCCGGAGCTGGGTGACAGAGGACGGGCACGGGAGACGGAGGACGGGCGTGGGAGACAGAGGGATCCAGCGTTGCGTCTCGAAGTTCTTGCAGGTGGAGGCGGGCCTCAAGGCTGGCACTCCCGTGTCGCCTTGGTCTCGGCCTGCTCTTCGCCCGCCCCGCTCGCCCTGCTTGCCGCCTCCGACTCTTTCCACACCTCCATCGCCATTGACGTCGCCGGGCGGGAGTACACCCATTCCTGGCTAAAGTGGCCCCAAGAGGATGACAACAATGGCGGGGCAGTACAGTTGGAATCGCCAGAGAAAAAGCGATGTCATGGGAGCCAGCGGTGGTGAAGCTTTTGCTGCTTTGATGTTGCGTTCTTTAGAGAACATGGCAGTTTGTGGCGGCAACCATGGTGTGAGTCACGACTCGCGACCAGGTCCAGGACGACGGCAGCACGAGGGCTTGGGCGAGCAGCAGCATGCGGCACCGACGAGCAAGAGCAGTAGCAGCGGCAGCCCATAGCAGTGGTGGGCGTCGGGGAGAAGCAGCTACTGCCCAAGTGGAAGCGGGTGCACCTGCCAGAGAATGCATCAGCGGCGCCTGGTGATGGACATGGTCTGCATCCCCATATCTCTGAACCCCTTGGCGTTCATCGGGGTAGCCAGGCATGCCTTTGATTGCTGCTTTCGACAAAATCAACAACTTCCTGCCATGGTTTGATACAGGTAATCAAGTGGATGGCCGGTTTTGGGTTCAGGAGTAGCCGCAAGATTGCTATGTATTGTGAAACAAGTGTTAAGGTAATTCCAATAATAATTAGGCATAGACATTCTGTTGATGTGATTTCAATCATAATTGCACAACCATGTTTATATTAACCAAAGAGATTAAAGAGTACCACAAAGTGACAAAACAGATCACATATATTCAAGAGAAACTTACTCCAAGATTAGACAATAGGAAAATAGGATCATCACAAATTAATTATTTTGCTAAGCATATCGAGAGGGGCAGAACATATACCTCATATGTTTATTTGAAGAGATTCCTGAGACTGTTGAATAGCAACAGAGCTTTAAGCTCACTGCCGGACCTCATGTCCCTCAACCTCCTACGCAATATCTGCAAGAAATCAACGGAACGATGTGAGACGCCAATCATGACGTATAGAGAATTGTAGGCGAGGCCATACTGCACATCCGCAAATGCGCACTGGTCATTTTGAAACCAACGCCAGAATGGAGACTAAACAAATCAGACCAGGAGATACTAGACATAATAGCTAGCTAGCTTCATGAACTCAGAAACCAACGCCAACATTGAGACTCACATACGAGCGGAATGAAGCCTATTCCTACAGTTGCATATTGCTCTAGAACTCAATCCAATTACTCACTACAGCAAGACACACACTGGCTGAATGTTGGCAACCACAATCACCACCACATGGTGCCAGCCAAGTGCAAACAAGTGCTCTAAACCTCAAAATGTAGAGTGTTATTCACATGCTAGCTCTGGAAATTGACAAGTCTATCTCAAACAACAGACGAATATACAGCACACCATTGAGCTCTTTTGGATTCATTGAGGCCTAGCACCATGTCCCATTTGGTTTCCTCATCACCTGAACAACCTTCTCTTTTTTTCCTTATCCCCGGTGCACATCACGCAGCAGCACCTACATGAGGAAACCGCACTAGGGAAATGGGAAGAAAAGTAAATCGAACCAAACCGAACAAGGGGCAGCGGCACAAAGAGGAGAAGAGGGGCGATACAGGGAAATTTCAAGGCATTAATACACAAGACTATATGCGTCATTGGTTATAAGTACACAATTTTGGGCAAATTCTAGCGATAACATACTTGACTAAAGGAAACCACATAGTTTTGCAAGCAGATATTAACTTTGTTGCAGGTTATTGTAGCCCTATGCTTTTAAAAAAAAGACAGGATCTGCTTGTTTTTTTTAACTGAATGTTTAAGACAGTGGTCATACGAAGTTATCCTACAGCAACAACATGACCAAAGGAAACCTACATGTCTTTAAAAATCTGAACAATCACATGACTCAACTCCAAGCACAGGAATCTTCCTCTGTTCTTTAGAACTCTGCAACATACAAATCCATGTGAAACTAATTAGATGCGAAGGAAGAAAAAACCAGTCAGATTTCAGAAGACATAGAACTAATTAGATTAATACCTTGGTGGATGCAGTACTAGATGGATGCAGACTGTGTCGACGCCGAGGAGGAGGAGGGGCGAGAAGGTGAGCTCCCCCATGGAGAATAGTGACCACTCTGAAGTAGGAGTAGCTTTTTTTTATTGTAGCAAACGACACTGAGCTAGCTGCTACTCCCTCCGTCCGGAAAATTTCTTCTAGAAATTTTATCCATTTTTAGGACAAGTATTTCCGGACAGAGGGAGTACCAAAATAACACATCCATTCTCGATGGACCAAACACAAAAATAGTGCAAAATAAATAAGACATGAAATATAATATTAAAATAATGTCCATCGCCATAAAAATAATTCCATTTTAAAAAATATTCTCAAAAATATAAAAACAACTACTCAAAGTAAAAATAATAATTGTGTTTTACTGGACAATAAAAAATATATAATTGATACTTTTTAATAGGATGAAATGAAAATGAGGATCTGAAATAGGTCATGACAAACATTGTTAGGGTACGTCCAAATTACAAAGTCCAAAAAGAAATACTCGGTGTAACCTTATTTCTAATGTTTCCAACACATAAAAATAGTTTAAAAATATTTGAACAAAATATGTTCGTACTTTTAAAAACACTTAAAAATTCCCCCCAAAAAACTACTAACTACAAAAACCATTTCAAAATGTACAACAGAAATAATTAATTTACATAAAAATATTTTATAGAGAAATGTTCCGATTTACATAATTTTTTAAACTACTCTTCAAAAGGTTTTGCATTTTAAATAGGAAAATTATTTTTTTAATAAAAATAAGGAAATTTTCATGTTCAAAATTTATTTAAATTAGATATAGAAAATGGCAAAAAAATACCCATGAAGCAAGTTCTGCCACATTTATCGCCCAGTGCAACGCACGGGCATTTGTACTAGTTAGTCCTAAATAACTCACATACTTATTACAAAAATCTACAAGTCATCAAAAACCAAGCATTACGCGCATGCTCCTAGTGGGATAGATTGGTAGGAAAAGACCATCGCTCGCCCCGACCGCCACTCATAAGGAAGACAATCAAATAACACCTCATGTTTCAAATTTGTTACACAACATTTACCATACGTGCATGCTACAGGACTTGCAAACTTCAACACAAGTATTCCCCAAATTCACAACTAGCCAACTAGCACAACTTTGATATCACTATCTCCATATCTCAAAACAATCATCAAGTATCAAACTTCTCTTAGTATTCAATGCACTTATATAAAAGTTTTTATTATACCCCTCTTGGATGCCCATCATATTAGGACTAAATTCATAACCAAAGCAAATTACCATGCTGTTTAGGACTCTCAAAATAATATAAGTGAAGCATGCGAGTTCATCTATTTCTACAAAATAAATCCACCGCCGTGCTCTAAAAAGATATAAGTGAAGCACTAGAGCAACAACAAACTACTCCGAAAGATATAAGTGAAGCTCAATGAGTAGTCGAATAATTATGCAACTATGTGAAGACTCTCTAACATTTAAGAATTTCAGATCTTGGTATTTTATTCAAACAGCAAGTAAAACAAAAGAAAATAAAATGACGCTCCAAGCAAAACACATATCATGTGGTAAATAAAAATATAGCTCCAAGTAAAGTTACCGATGAACGAAGATGAAAGAGGGGATGCCTTTCGGGGCATCCCCAAGCTTAGGCTCTTGTTCATCCTTTAATATTACCTTGGGGTGCCTTGGGCATCCCCAAGCTTAGGATCTTTCCACTCCTTATTCCATAGTCCATTAAATCTTTACCCAAAACTTGAAAACTTCACAACACAAAACTTAACAGAAAACTCGTAAGCTCCGTTAGCGAAAGAAAACAAAACACCACTTCAAGGTACTGTAATGAAATCATTCTTTATTTATATTGGTGTTAAACCTACTGTATTCCAACTTATCTATGGTTTATAAACTATTTTACTAGCCATAGATTCATCAAAATAAGCAAACAACACACGAAAAACAGAATCTGTCAAAAACAGAATAGTCTGTAGTAATCTGTAACTAACGCAAACTTCTAGAACCCCAAAAATTCTAAAATAAATTGATGGACGTGAGGAATTTATCTATTAATCATCTGCAAAAAGAATTAACTAAATATCACACTCCAAATAAAAATGGTAGCAATTCTTGTGAGCGCTAAAGTTTCTGCTTTTTACAGCAAGATCAAAAAGACTTTCCCCAAGTCTTCCCAACGGTTCTACTTGGCACAAACACTAATTAAAACATAAAAACTCAATAACAACAGAGGCTAGATAAATTATTTATTTCTAAACAGGAGCAAAAATCAAGGAACAAAAATAAAATTGGGTTGCCTCCCAACAAGCGTTATCGTTTAACGCCCCTAGCTAGGCACGATGATTTCGATGATGCTCACATAAAAGATAAGAATTGAAACATAAAGAGAGCATCATAAAGAATATGACTAGCACATTTAAGTCTAACCCACTTTCTATGCATAGGGATTTTATGAGCAAACAACTTGTGGGAACAATAATCAACTAGCATAGGAAGGTAAAACAAGCATAACTTCAAAACTTTAAGCACATAGAGAGGAAACTTGATATTATTGCAATTCCTACAAGCATATATTCCTCCCTCATAATAATTTTTAGTAGAATCATGAATGAATTCAACAATATAACCATCACATAAAGCATTATTTTCATGATCTACAAGCATATAAAATTTACTACTCTCCACACAAGCAAAATTCTTCTCATGAATAATAGTGGGAGCAAACTCAACAAATTAATTATCATGTGAGGCATAATCCAATTGAAAACTGAAATCATGATGACAATATTCATGGATATCATTATTCTTTATAGCATACAAGTCATCACAATAATCATCATAGATAGCAACTTTGTTCTCATAATCAATTGGAACTTCTTCCGAAATAGTGGATTCATCACAAAATAAAGTCATGACCTCTCCGAAACCACTTTCATCAACATAATCATCATAAATAGGAGGCATGCTATCATCATAATAAATTTGCACATCAAAACTTGGGGGACTAAAAATATCATATTCATCAAACATAGCATCCCCAAGCTTGTGGCTTTGCATATCATTAGCATCATGGATATTCAAGGAATTCATACTAACAACATTACAATCATGCTCATCATTCAAATATTTAGTGCCAAACATTTTAATGCATTCTTCTTCTAACACTTCCGCACAATTTTCCTTCCCATCATACTCACGAAAGATATTAAAAAGATGAAGCGTATGAGGCAAACTTAATTCCATTTTTTGTAATTTTCTTTTATGAACTAAACTAGTGATAAAACAAGACACTAAAAGACTCGATTGCAAGATCTAAAGATATACCTTCAATCACTCACCTCCCCGGCAACGGTGCCAGAAAAGAGCTTAGTTGACGGGGTGTTAGTTCCGCTTTCCTCGCCTCCCCGGCAACGACGCCAGAAAAGAGCTTGATGTCTACTACACAACCTTCTTCTTGTAGACGTTGTTGGGCCTCCAAGTGCAGAGGTTTGTAGGACAGTAGCAAATTTCCCTCAAGTGGATAACCTAAGGTTTATCAATCCGTAGGAGGCGTAGGATGAAGATGGTCTCTCTCAAGCAACCCTGCAACCAAATAACAAAGAGTCTCTTGTGTCCCCAACACACCCAATACAATGGTAAATTGTATAGGTGCACTAGTTCGGTGAAGAGATGGTGATACAAGTGGTATATGGATGGTAGATAATGGTTTTTGTAATCTGAAAATATAAAAACAACAAGGTAACTAATGATAAAAGTGAGCGTGAACGATATTGCAATGCTAGGAAACAAGGCCTAGGGTTCATACTTTCACTAGTGCAAAGTTCTCTCAACAATAATAACATAATTGGATCACATAACTATCCCTCAACATGCAACAAAGAGTCACTCCAAAGTCACTAATAGCGGAGAACAAACGAAGAGATTATGGTAGGGTACGAAACCACCTCAAAGTTATTCTTTCCAATCAATCCGTTGGGCTATTCCTATAAGTGTCACAAACAGCCCTAGAGTTCATACTAGAATAACACCTTAAGACACAAATCAACCAAAACCCTAATGTCACCTAGATACTCCAATGTCACCTCAAGTATCCGTGGGTATGATTATACGATATGCATCACACAATCTCAGATTCATCCATTCAACCAACACATAGAACCTCAAAGAGTGCCCCAAAGTTTCTACCGGAGAGTCAAGACGAAAATGTGTGCCAACCCCTATGCATAGGTTCATGGGCGAAACCCGCAAGTTGATCACCAAAACAGGATCACATGATATCCCATTGTCACCACAGATAAGCACGGCAAGACATACATCAAGTGTTCTCAAATCCTTAAAGACTCAATCCGATAAGATAACTTCAAAGGGAAAACTCAATCCATTACAAGAGAGTCGAGGGGGAGAAACATCATAAGATCCAACTATAATAGCAAAGTCACGATACATCAATATTGTATCACCTCAAGAACACGAGAGAGAGAGAGAGAGAGAGAGAGAGAGAGAGAGAGATCAAACACATAGCTACTGGTACATACCCTCAGCCCCGAGGGAGAACTACTCCCTCCTCATCATGGAGAGCACCGGGATGATGAAGATGGCCACCAGAGAGGGATTCCCCCTCCGGCAGGGTGCCGGAATGGGTCTGATACGTCCATTTTGCATCATGTTTTTATATCGATATTTATTGCATTATGGGATGTTATTACACATTATATCACAATACTTATGCATATTCTCTCTTATTTTACAAGGTTTACATTAAGAGGGAGAATGCCGGCAGCTGGGATTCTGGGCTGGAAAAGGAGCAAATATTAAAGACCTATTCTGCACAGCTCCAAAAGTCCTGAAACTTCACGGAAGACGTTTTCAGAATATATAAAAAATACTCAGCGGAAGAGATTCACCAGGGGGGCCACACCCTGCCCACGAGGGTGGGGCGCGCCCTACCCCCTGGGCGTGCCCCTACCTCGTGGGCCCCCTGGTGGCCCTCCGATGGCCATCTTCTGCTATATGAAGTCTTTTGATAAAAAAAATAAGAAGCCATCTTCTTGGACGAAACTCCGCCGCCACGAGGCGGAACCTTGGCGGAATCTATCTAGGGCTCTGGGAGAGCTGTTCTGCCGGGGAAACCTCCCTCCGGGAGGGGGAAATCATCGCCATCGTCATCACCAATTGTCCTCTCATCGGGAGAGGGCAATCTCCATCAACATCTTCATCGGCACCATCTCCTCTCAAAACCCTAGTTCATCTCTTGTATCCAATTCTTGTCTCCAAATCCGGGGTTGGTGCTAGTAGGTTGCTAGTAGTGTTAACTACTCCTTGTAGTTGATGCTAGTTGTTTTAATTGGTGGAAGATCATATGTTCAGATCCTATATGCATATTAATACCCCTCTGATTATGAACATGTTTATGCTTTGTGAGTAGTTACTTTTGTTCCTGAGGACATGGGAGAAGTCTTGCTATTAGTAGTCATGTGAATTTGGTATTCGTTCGATATTTTGATGAGATGTATGTTGTTTCTCCTCTAGTGGTGTTATGTGAACGTTGACTACATGACACTTCACCATTATTTGGGCCTAGAGGAAGGCATTGGGAAGTAATAAGTAGATGATGGGTTGCTAGAGTGACATAAGCTTAAACCCTAGTTTATGCGTTGCTTCGTAAGGGGCTGATTTGGATCCATATGTTTCATGCTATGGTTAGGTTTACCTTAATACTTTTGTTGTAGTTGCAGATGCTTGCAATAGAGGTTAATCATAAGTGGGATGCTTGTCCAAGTAAGGACAGTACCCAAGCACCGGTCCACCCACATACCAAATTATCAAAGTACCAAACGCGAATCATATGAACGTGATGAAAACTAGCTTGACGATATTCCCATGTGTCCTCGGGAGCGCTTTTATCTATATAAGAGTTTGTCCAGGCTTGTCCTTTGCTACAAAAAGGATTGGGCCACCTTGCTGCACTTTATTTACTTTTGTTACTTGTTGCTCGTTACAAATTATCCTATCACAAAACTATCTGTTACCACTTATTTCAGTACTTGCAGAGAATACCTTGCTGGAAACCGCTTATCATTTCCTTCTGCTCCTCATTGGGTTCGACACTCTTACTTATCGAAAGGACCACAATAGATCCCCTATACTTTTGGGTCATCAAGACTCTTTTCTGGCGCCATTGCTGGTGAGTGAAGCGCCTTTGGTAGGTGGATTTTGGTAAGGAAAAATTTATATAGTGTGCTGAAATTTACTGTCACTTGTTACTATGGAAAGTAATCCTCTAAGGGGCTTGTTTGGGGTATCTTCACCCCGACCAGTAGAGAAAAGAGTTGCTCCTCAACCTACTCAACCTACTGAAAATGAAAATGTCTGCTTTGAAATTCCTTCGGGTATGATAGAAAAACTGCTAGCTAATCGTTTTTAGGAGATGGAACAAAACATCCTGATGAGCATCTGATATATGTGGATGAAGTTTGTGGATTATTTAAGCTTGCAGGTGTACCCGGAGATGTTGTTAAGAAGAAGGTCTTCCCTTTATCTTTGAAGGGAGATGCATCGACATGGTATAGGCTATGTGATGATATGGGGTCTTGGAATTACAAACGATTGAAATTGGAATTTCATCAGAAGTTTTATCCTATGCATCTTGTTCATCGTGATCGCAATTATATATATAATTTTTGGCCTCGCGAAGGAGAAAGCATCGCTCGAGCTTGGGGGAGGCTTAAATCAATGTTATATTCATGCCCCAATCATGAGCTCTCAAGAGAAATGATTATTCAAAATTTTTATGCTCAGCTATCTGATAACAATCGCACCATGCTTGATACTTCTTGTGCTGGCTCTTTTATGATGAAGACTATTGAATTCAAATGGGATTTGTTGGAAATAATTAAACGCGACTCTGAAGATTGGGACCTCGACAAAGGTAAGGAGTCAGGTATGACACCTAGGTTTGATTGTGTTAAATCTTTTACGGATATCGATGTTTTCCGTAAATTTAGCACTAAATATGGACTTGACTCTAAGATAGTACACTCTTTCTGTGAATCTTTTGCTACTTATGTTGATCTCCCCAAGGAGAAGTGGTTTAAATATCATCGTCCCATAGAAGTAAAAGTAGCTGCACCTATTAAAGTTGAAGAAAAGACTGTCACTTATAATGATCCTGTTGTTCCTACTTCTTATGTTGAGAAACCACCTTTCCCTGTTAGGATAAAGGATCATGCTAAAGCTTCAACTATGGTTCGTAAAAGCAATATTAAAACTTATACACCTCATGAGCAAGTTAAAGTTGAACCTAATATTGCTATTGTTAAAGATCTCTTGTCTGATAATATTGATGGGCATGTTATTTATTTCTGTGATGAAACTACTAGAATTGCTAAACCTTGTGCTAAAGATAAACCTAGACCTGTAGTAGGCATGCCTGTTATTTCTGTTAAAATAGGAGATCATTGTTATCATGGCTTATGTGATATGGGTGCGAGTGCTAGTGCAATACCTATTAGCCTTTATAAAGAAATCATGCATGATATTGCACCTGTTGAGTTAGAAGATATTGATGTCACAATTAAACTTGCCAATAGAGATACTATTTCACCAATGCGAATTGTTAGAGATGTTGAAGTCTTGTGTGGGAAAACTAAATATCCTGCCGATTTTCTTGTTCTTGGTTCCCCACAAGATAGCTATTGTCCCATTATATTTGGTAGACCCTTCTTAAATACTGTTAATGCTACCATAGATTGCAAAAGGGATGTGTTACTATCGGTTTAGATGATATGACTCATGAATTTAATTTCTCTAAATTTAGTGGACAACACCGTGAAGAAGAATTACCTAGTAAGGATGAAATTATTGGTCTTGCTTCTATTGCCGTACCTCCTAGTGATCCTTTAGAACAATATTTGCTAGACCATAAAAATGATATGTTTATGAATGAAAGAAGGGAAATAGATGAAGTATTCTTTAAACAGGAACCTATTCTGAAACACAATTTGCCTGTTGAAATCCTAGGGGATCCTCCTCCACCCAAGGGTGATCCCGTGTTTGAGCTTAAACCGTTACCCGATACTCTTAAATATGAAGGAAATATGCCCTAGAGGCAATAATAAAGTTATTATTTATTTCCTTATATCATGATAAATGTTTATTATTCATGCTAGAATTGTATTAACCGGAAACATAATACATGTGTGAATACATAGACAAACAGAGTGTCACTAGTATGCATGTACTTGACTAGCTCGTTAATCAAAGATGGTTATGTTTCCTAACCATGAACAAGGAGTTGTTATTTGATTAACGGGATCACATCATTAAGTGAATGATCTGATTGACATGACCCATTCCATTAGCTTAGCACCCGATCGTTTAGTATGTTGCTATTGCTTTCTTCATGACTTATACATGTTCCTATGACTATGAGATTATGCAACTCCCGTTTACCAGAGGAACACTTTGTGTGCTACCAAACGTCACAACACAACTGGGTGATTATAAAGGAGCTCTACAGGTGTCTCCAAAGGTACATGTTGGGTTGGCGTATTTCGAGATTAGGATTTGTCACTCCGATTGTCGGAGAGGTATCTCTGGGCCCTCTCGGTAATGCACATCACTTAAGCGTTGCAAGCATTGCAACTAATGAGTTAGTTGCGGGATGATGTATTACAGAACGAGTAAAGAGACTTGCCGGTAACGAGATTGAACTAGGTATTGAGATACCGACGATCGAATCTCGGGTAAGTAACATACCGATGAGAAAGGGAACAACGTATGTTGTTATGCGGTCTGACCGATAAAGATCTTCGTAGAATATGTAGGAGCCAATATGAGCATCCAGGTTCCGTATTGGTTATTGACCGGAGACATGTCTCGGTCATGTCTACATTGTTCTCGAACCCGTAGGGTCCGCACGCTTAAGGTTACGATGACAGTTATATTATGAGTTTACGCATTTTGATGTACCGAAGGTTGTTCGGAGTCCCGGATGTGATCACGGACATGACGAGGAGTCTCTAAATGGTCGAGACATAAAGATTGATATATTGGAAGCCTATGTTTGGATATCAGAAGTGTTCCGGGTGAAATCGGGATTTTACCGGAGTACCGGGAGGTTACCGGAACCCCCCGGGAGCTAGATGGGCCTTAGTGGGCCCCAGTGGAAGAAGAGAAGAGGCGGCCAGGGCTGGGCCACGCGCCCCTCCCCCCTAGTCCGAATAGGACAAGGAGAGAGGGGGCCGACGCCCCTCTCCTTTCTCTCTCTCTTTTTTCCACCTCGCGGATCCTATTCCAACTAGGATTGGGGGAGAAGTCCTACTTCCGGAGGGAGTAGGACTCCTCCTGGCGCGCCCTATGATGGCCGGCCGGCCTCCCCCCTTTGAACCTTTATATACAGAGGCAGGGGCACCCCAGAGAGACACAAGTTGATCCATGTGATCATATTCTTAGCCGTGTGCGGTGCCCCCTTCCACCATAGTCCTCGATAATATTGTAGCGGTGCTTAGGCGAAGCCCTGCGACAGTAGTACATCAAGATCGTCACCACGCCGTCGTGCTGACGGAACTCTTCCCCGACACTTTGCTGGATCGGAGTCCGGGGATCATCATCGAGCTGAACGTGTGCTAGAACTCGGAGGTGCCGTAGTTTCGGTGCTTGATCGGTCGGGCCGTGGAGACGTACGACTACATCAACCAAACGCTTCTGTTGTCGATCTACAAGGTACGTAGATCACACTCTCCCCTCGTTGCTATGCATCACCATGATCTTGCGTGTGCGTAGGAATATTTTTGAAATTACTACGTTCCCCAACAGTGGCATCCGAGCCTAGGTTTTATATGTTGATGTTATATGCACGAGTAGAACACAAGTGAGTTGTGGGTGATATAAGTCATACTGCTTACCAGCATGTCATACTTTGGTTCGGCGGTATTGTTGGACGAAGCGGCCCAGACCGACATTACGCGTACGCTTACCCCAGACCGGTTCTCCCGACGTGCTCTGCATATAGGTGGCTTGCGGGTGACAGTTTATCCAACTTTAGTTGAACCAAGTATGGCTACACCCGGTCCTTGCGAAGGTTAAAACAGCACCAACTTGACAAACTATCGTTGTGGTTTTGATGCGTAGGTAAGATTAGGTCTTGCTTAAGCCCATAGCAGCCATGTAAAACTTGCAACAACAAAGTAGAGGACGTCTAACTTGTTTTTGCAGGGCATGTTGTGATGTGATATGGTCAAGACATGATGCTGAATTTTTATTGTATGAGATGATCATGTTTTGTAACCGAGTTATCGGCAACTAGCAGGAGCCATATGGTTGTCGCTTTATTGTATGCAATGCAATCGCGTTGTAATGCTTTACTTTATCACTAAGCGGTAGCGATAGTCGTGGAAGCACAAGCTTGGCGAGACGACAACGATGCTACGATGGAGATCAAGGTGTCGCGCCGGTGACGATGGTGATCAGGACGGTGCTTCGGAGATGGAGATCACAAGCACAAGATGATGATGGCCATATCATATCACTTATATTGATTGCATGTGATGTTTATCTTTTATGCATGTTATCTTGGTTTGATTGACGGTAGCATTATAAGATGATCTCTCACTAATTATCAAGAAGTGTTCTCCCTGAGTATGCACCGTTGCGAAAGTTCTTCGTGCTGAGACACCACGTGATGGTCGGGTGTGATAGGCTCTATGTTCAAATACAACGGGTGCAAAACAGTTGCACACGCGGAATACTCAGGTTATACTTGACGAGCCAAGCATATACAGATATGGCCTCGGAACACGGAGACCGAAAGGTCGAGCGTGAATCATATAGTAGATATGATCAACATAGTGATGTTCACCAATGAAACTACTCCATCTCACGTGATGATCGGACATGGTTTAGTTGATTTGGATCACGTAATCACTTAGAGGATTAGAGGGATGTCTATCTAAGTGGGAGTTCTTTAAGTAAATTAACTGAAATTAAATTTATCATGAAACTTAGTACCTGATAAGTATCTTGCTCGTTTATGCTTGATTGTAGATAGATGGCTCGTGTTGTTGTTCTGTTGAATTTTAATGCGTTCCTTGAGAAAGCAAAGTTGAAAGATGATGGTAGCAATTACACGGACTAGGTCCGTAACTTGAGGATTATCCTCATTGCTGCACAGAAGAATTACGTCCTGGAAGCACCGCTGGGTGCCAGGCCTGCTGCTGGAGCAACGCCGGATGTTATGAACGTCAGGCAGAGCAAAGCTGATGACTACTCAATAGTTCAGTGTGCCATGCTTTACGGCTTAGAATCGGGACTTCAATGACGTTTTGAACGTCATGGAGCATATGAGATGTTCCAGGAGTTGAAGTTAATATTTCAAGCAAATGCCCGGATTGAGAGATATGAAGTCTCCAATAAGTTCTATAGCTGTAAGATGGAGGAGAACAGTTCTGTCAGTGAGCATATACTCAAAATGTCTGAGTATAATAATCACTTGATTCAATTGGGAGTTAATCTTCCAGATGATTGCGTCATTGACAGAATTCTCCAATCACTGCCACCAAGCTACAAGAGCTTCGTGATGAACTATAATATGCAAGGGATGAATAAGACTATTCCCGAGCTCTTCGCGATGCTGAAAGCTGCGGAGGTAGAAATCAAGAAGGAGCATCAAGTGTTGATGGTCAACAAGACCACTAGTTTCAAGAAAAAGGGCAAAGGGAAGAAAAAGGGGAACTTCAAAAAGAACGGCAAGCATGTTGCTACTCAAGAGAAGAAACCCAAACCTGGACCTAAGCCTGAAACTGAGTGCTTCTACTGCAAGCAGACTGGTCACTGGAAGCGGAACTTCCCCAAGTATTTGGCGGATAAGAAGGATGGCAAGGTGAACAAAGGTATATGTGATATACATGTTATTGATGTGTACCTTACTAATGCTTGCAGTAGCACCTGGGTATTTGATACTGGTTCTGTTGCTAATATTTGCAACTCGAAACAGGGACTACGGATTAAGAGAAGATTGGCTAAGGATGAGGTGACGATGCGCGTGGGAAACGGTTCCAAAGTCGATGTGATCGCAGTCGGCACGCTACCTCTACATCTACCTTCGGGATTAATATTAGACCTAAATAATTGTTATTTGGTGCCAGCGTTAAGCATGAACATTATATCTGGATCTTGTTTGATGCGAGACGGTTATTCATTTAAATCAGAGAATAATGGTTGTTCTATTTATATGAGTAATATCTTTTATGGTCATGCACCCTTGAAGAGTGGTCTATTCTTATTGAATCTCGATAGTAGTAACACACATATTCATAATGTTGAAGCCAAAAGATGCAGAGTTGATAATGATAGTGCAACCTATTTGTGGCACTGCCGTTTAGGTCATATCGGTGTAAAGCGCATGAAGAAACTCCATACTGATGGACTTTTGGAACCACTTGATTATGAATCACTTGGTACTTGCGAACCGTGCCTCATGGGCAAGATGACTAAAACACCGTTCTCCGGTACTATGGAGAGAGCAACAGATTTGTTGGAAATCATACATACAGATGTGTGTGGTCCGATGAATATTGAGTCTCGTGGCGGATATCGTTATTTTCTCACCTTCACAGATGACTTAAGCAGATATGGGTATATCTACTTAATGAAACACAAGTCTGAAACATTTGAAAAGTTCAAAGAATTTCAGAGTGAAGTAGAAAATCATCGTAATAAGAAAATAAAATTCCTACGATCTGATCGTGGAGGAGAATATTTGAGTTACGAGTTTGGTGTACATTTGAAAAATTGTGGAATAGTTTCGCAACTCACGCCACCCGGAACACCACATCGTAATGGTGTGTCCGAACGTCGTAATCGTACTTTACTAGATATGGTGCGATCTGTGATGTCTCTTACTGATTTACCGCTATTGTTTTGGGGATACGCTCTAGAGACGGCCGCATTCACGTTAAATAGGGCACCATCAAAATCCGTTGAGACGACGCCTTTTGAACTATGGTTTGGAAAGAAACCAAAGTTGTCGTTTCTGAAAGTTTGGGGCTGCGATGCTTATGTGAAAAAGCTTCAACCTGATAAGCTCGAACCCAAATTGGAGAAATGTGTCTTCATAGGATATCCAAAGGAGACTATTGGATACACCTTCTATCACAGATCCGAAGGCAAGACTTTTGTTGCTAAGTTCGGAAACTTTCTAGAGAAGGAGTTTCTCTCGAAAGAAGTGAGTGGGAGGAAAGTAGAACTTGACGAGGTAACTGTACCTGCTCCCTTATTGGAAAGTAGTGCATCACAGAAAACTGTTTCTGTGACACCTACACCAGTTAGTGAGGAAGCTAATGATGATGATCATGAATCTTCAGAACAAGATACTACTGAACCTCATAGATCAACCAGAGTAAGATCCGCGCCAGAGTGGTACGGTAATCCTGTTCTGCAAGTGAAAGTGCGTTATATCGACTAGAGGGGGGGTGAATAGGCGATTTTTATGAACGTCTTCGAAACGTGGGAGTTATGAAGACAAACAGTGAAGATTATGCCTATCACTATGCAGCGGAAGTTAGATTACACTAGGCCAGCCATGGTCAAGTATTCAATAGAGTGAAAGCACAATGACAAACAGCTGCAGTGTAATAAGGATCAGGTAGGAAGAAGTTATGAAGCCAGACAGATCATACATTCACGTTGTGAAGACAAAAGATAGAGCAGGCATGCAATGGCTTCACAATGAGTAATGGTAAGAAAAGGAAGTGAAGATGAAACCAGTGACTCGTTCAAGACAATGATGTGTTGGACCAGTTCCAGTTGCTGTGACAACTGTACGTCTGGTTGGAGCGGCTAGGTATTTAAACCTTAGGACACACAGTCCCGGACACCCAGTCCTGAACACGCAGCTCAGGACACCAAGTCCTCACCGTATTCTCCTTGAGCTAAGGTCACTTAGTCCTCGCCCAATCACTCTGGTAAGTCTTCAAGGTAGACTCCCAAACCTTCACAAACTTCGTTCACTGGCAATCCATAATATCTCTTGGATGCTCTGAACGTGACGCCTAACCATCTGGAGGATTCACAGTCCTCAAGTGTAATAAGTCTTCAGATCACACAGACAAGAAGACCTAAGTGATGCCCAATTTGCTTTGGCTCTGGGTGGTTAGGGATTTTCTCCTCACTAGGAATTTTCTCTCAAAGGCTTCGAGGTGGGTTGCTCTCAAACGACAAAAGCCGTGCACTGAAATCTGAGCAACCAACCGTTTATGGTTGTAGGGGGTGGGCTATTTATAGCCACTTGGCAACCCGACATGATTTGTCCGAAATGACCCTAAGTCACTAAGGAACTGACACGTGTCTCAACGGTCAGATTTCAAACTCTCATGGCAACTTTACTTGGGCTACAAGCAAAGCTGACTTGTCCGGCTCTGGACAAGATTCGCTCTCATTGTCTTCACTCGAAGACATAGGTTTTTAGTTTGGGCATCACTTCAGTCATTCTAACTGGTTCTCCTGGACCCCACTTAACAGTACGATGATTCCTATGACTCAACACAAAAGAAAAGGAACTACGAAAGATCTAAGTCTTCGAGCTCCATAGGCTTCATAACGTGTCTTCTTTTGTCATAGTCTTCAATGTGAATATCTTCATATACCACCTTTGGCTTCAATGTCTTCATACATTTTTAGGGGTCATCTCTGGTAGTAAAACCGAATCAATCAGGGACTTCTACCTGTGTTATCCTGCAATTCTCACAAACACATTAGTCCCTCAACTAGGTTTGTCGTCAATACTCCAAAACCAACTAGGGGTGGCACTAGATGCACTTACAGCAAGTCATGCTACTAGATCATGATGAACCTACGAACTATGAAGAAGCGATGGTGAGCCCAGATTCCGCAAAGTGGCTTGAAGCCATGAAATCTGAGATGGGATCCATGTATGAGAACAAAGTGTGGACTTTGGTTGACTTGCCCGATGATCGGCAAGCAATTGAGAATAAATGGATCTTCAAGAAGAAGACTGACGCTGACGGTAATATTACTGTCTACAAAGCTCGACTTGTCGCAAAAGGTTTTCGGCAAGTTCAAGGTATTGACTATGATGAGACCTTCTCACCCGTAGCGATGCTTAAGTCTGTCCAAATCATGTTAGCAATTGCCGCATTTTATGATTATGAAATTTGGCAGATGGATGTCAAAACTGCATTCCTGAATGGATTTCTGGAAGAAGAGTTGTATATGATGCAACCAGAAGGTTTTGTCGATCCAAAGGGAGCTAACAAAGTGTGCAAGCTCCAGCGATCCATTTATGGACTGGTGCAAGCCTCTCGGAGTTGGAATAAACGCTTTGATAGTGTGATCAAAGCATTTGGTTTTATACAGACTTTTGGAGAAGCCTGTATTTACAAGAAAGTGAGTGGGAGCTCTATAGCATTTCTGATATTATATGTAGATGACATATTACTAATTGGAAATAATATAGAATTTCTGGATAGCATAAAGGGATACTTGAATAAGAGTTTTTCAATGAAAGACCTCGGTGAAGCTGCTTACATATTAGGCATTAAGATCTATAGAGATAGATCAAGACGCTTAATTGGACTTTCACAAAGCACATACCTTGACAAAGTTTTGAAGAAGTTCAAAATGGATCAAGCAAAGAAAGGGTTCTTGCCTGTGTTACAAGGTGTGAAGTTGAGTAAGACTCAATGCCCGACCACTGCAGAAGATAGAGAGAAGATGAAAGATGTTCCCTATGCTTCAGCCATAGGCTCTATCATGTATGCAATGCTGTGTACCAGACCTGATGTGTGCCTTGCTATAAGTCTAGCAGGGAGGTACCAAAGTAATCCAGGAGTGGATAACTGGACAACGGTCAAGAACATCCTAAAGTACCTGAAAAGGACTAAGGATATGTTTCTCGTATATGGAGGTGACAAAGAGCTCATCGTAAACGGTTACGTTGATGCAAGCTTTGACATTGATCCGGACGATTCTAAATCGCAAACCGGATACGTGTTTACATTAAACGGTGGAGCTGTCAGTTGGTGCAGTTCTAAACAAAGCGTCGTGGCGGGATCTACATGTGAAGCGGAATACATAGCTGCTTCGGAAGCAGCAAATGAAGGAGTCTGGATGAAGGAGTTCATATCCGATCTAGGTGTCATACCTAGTGCATCGGGTCCAATGAAAATCTTTTGTGACAATACTGGTGCAATTGCCTTGGCAAAGGAATCCAGATTTCACAAGAGAACCAAGCACATCAAGAGACGCTTCAATTCCATCCGGGATCTAGTCCAGGTGGGAGACATAGAGATTTGCAAGATACATACGGATCTGAATGTTGCAGACCCATTGACTAAGCCTCTTCCACGAGCAAAACATGATCAACACCAAGGCTCCATGGGTGTTAGAATCATTACTGTGTAATCTAGATTATTGACTCTAGTGCAAGTGGGAGACTGAAGGAAATATGCCCTAGAGGCAATAATAAAGTTATTATTTATTTCCTTATATCATGATAAATATTTATTATTCATGCTAGAATTGTATTAACCGGAAACATAATACATGTGTGAATACATAGACAAACAGAGTGTCACTAGTATGCCTGTACTTGACTAGCTCGTTAATCAAAGATGGTTATGTTTCCTAACCATGAACAAGGAGTTGTTATTTGATTAACGGGATCACATCATTAAGTGAATGATCTGATTGACATGACCCATTCCATTAGCTTAGCACCCGATCGTTTAGTATGTTGCTATTGCTTTCTTCATGACTTATACATGTTCCTATGACTATGAGATTATGCAACTCCCGTTTACCAGAGGAACACTTTGTGTGCTACCAAACGTCACAACGTAACTGGGTGATTATAAAGGAGCTCTACAGGTGTCTCCAAAGGTACATGTTGGGTTGGCGTATTTCGAGATTAGGATTTGTCACTCCGATTGTTGGAGAGGTATCTCTGGGCCCTCCCAGTAATGCACATCACTTAAGCCTTGCAAGCATTGCAACTAATGAGTTAGTTGTGGGATGATGTATTACAGAACGAGTAAAGAGACTTGCCGGTAACGAGATTGAACTAGGTATTGAGATACCGACAATCGAATCTCGGGTAAGTAACATACCGATGACAAAGGGAACAACGTATGTTGTTATGCGGTCTGACCGATAAAGATCTTCGTAGAATATGTAGGAGCCAATATGAGCATCCAGGTTCCGCTATTGGTTATTGACCGGAGACATGTCTCGGTCATGTCTACATTGTTCTCGAAGCCGTAGGGTCCGCACGCTTAAGGTTACGATGACAGTTATATTATGAGTCTACGCATTTTGATGTACCGAAGGTTGTTCGGAGTCCCGGATGTGATCACGGACATGACGAGGAGTCTCGAAATGGTCGAGACATAAAGATTGATATATTGGAAGCCTATGTTTGGATATCGGAAGTGTTCCGGGTGAAATCGGGATTTTACCGGAGTACCGGGAGGTTACCGGAACCCCCGGGGAGCTAGATGGGCCTTAGTGGGCCCTAGTGGAAGAAGAGAAGAGGCGGCCAGGGCTGGGCCACGCGCCCCTCCCCCCTAGTCCGAATAGGACAAGGAGAGAGGGGGCCGGCGCCCCTCTCCTTTCTCTCTCTCTTTTTTCCACCTCGCGAATCCTATTCCAACTAGGATTGGGGGAGAAGTCCTACTCCCGGAGGGAGTAGGACTCCTCCTGACGCGCCCTATGATGGCCGGCCGGCCTCCCCCCTTGAACCTTTATATACGGAGGCAGGGGCACCCTAGAGAGACACAAGTTGATCCACGTGATCATATTCTTAGCCGTGTGCGGTGCCCCCTTCCACCATAGTCCTCGATAATATTGTAGCGGTGCTTAGGCGAAGCCCTGCGACAGTAGTACATCAAGATCGTCACCACGCCGTCGTGCTGACGGAACTCTTCCCCGACACTTTGTTGGATCGGAGTCCGGGGATCGTCATCGAGCTGAACGTGTGCTAGAACTCGGAGGTGCCGTAGTTTCGGTGCTTGATCGGTCAGGCCGTGGAGACGTACGACTACATCAACCAAACGCTTTCGTTGTCGATCTACAAGGTACGTAGATCACACTCTCCCCTCGTTGCTATGCATCACCATGATCTTGCGTGTGCGTAGGAGATTTTTTGAAATTACTACGTTCCCCAACAAAATATGCTTATCTTGATGAGAAAAAGATATATTCTGTTATTATTACTGCTAACCTTTCAGAGCATGAGGAAGAGAGATTATTGAAAACTCCGAAGAAGCACCGCACTGCTATTGGGTATACTCTCGATGATCTTAAGGGCATTAGTCCCACTCTATGTCAATATAAAATTAATTTGGAAGAAGATGCTAAACCAGTTTGTGATCATCAATGATGGCTGAACCCTAAAATGAAAGAAGTGGTAAGAAAGGAAATACTAAAGCTCCTTGCGGTAGGTATAATTTATCCCGTTGCTGATAGTCAGTGGGTAAGTCATGTCCATTGTGTCCCTTAGAAGGGAGGTATTACTGCTCCTAATGATAAAGATGAATCGATTCCTCAAAGAATTATTACAAGTTATAGGATGGTAATTGATTTCCGCAAATTAAATAAGGCCACTAAAAAGGATCATTACCCCTTACCCTTTATTGATCAAATGCTAGAAAGATTATCTAAACATACACATTTTGCTTTCTAGATGGTTATTCTGGTTTCTCTCAAATACCTGTGTCAGCTAAGGATCAATCAAAGACTACTTTTACTTGCCCTTTTGGTACTTTTGCTTATAGACATATGCCTTTTGGTTTATGTAATGCACCTGCTACCTTTCAAAGATGCATGATGGCTATATTCTCTGACTTCTGTGAAAAGATTTGTGAGGTTTTCATGGACGATTTTTCCGTCTATGGATCTTCTTTTGATGATTGCTTAAGCAACCTTGATCGAGTTTTGCAGAGATGTGAAGAAACTAATCTTGTCTTGAATTGGGAAAAGTGCCACTTTATGGTTAATGAAGGCATTGTCTTGGGGCATAAAGTTTCTGAAAGAGGTATTGAAGTTGATAAAGCCAAGGTTGATGCTATTGAAAAGATGCCATGTCCCAAGGACATCAAAGGTATAAGAAGTTTCCTTGGTCATGCCGGTTTTTATAGGAGGTTCATTAAGGACTTCTCAAAAATCTCTCGGCCTCTGACTAATTTATTACAAAAAGATATACCATTTGTTTTTGATAATGATTGTGTAGAAGCATTTGAAATACTTAAGAAAGCATTGATCTCTGCACCTATTGTTCAGCCGCCTGATTGGAATTTACCCTTTGAAATTATGTGTGATGCTAGCGATTATGCTGTAGGAGCTGTTTTAGGGCAAAGAGTTGATAAGAAACTAAATATTATTCAATATGCTAGTAAAACCCTAGACAATGCTCAAAGAAATTATGCTACCACTGAAAACGAATTCTTAGCAGTTGTATTTGCTTGTGATAAGTTCAGACCTTATATTGTTGGTTCTAAAGTAACTATTCACACTGATCATG
Source organism: Triticum dicoccoides (assembly GCF_002162155.2). NCBI lineage: Eukaryota > Viridiplantae > Streptophyta > Magnoliopsida > Poales > Poaceae > Triticum > Triticum dicoccoides. The sequence goes on from NC_041384.1 coordinate 173,777,430, forward strand.
CTGCTATTAAATATCTTATGGAAAAGAAAGATGCTAAACCTAGACTTATTAGATGGGTTCTCTTGCTAGAAGAATTTGACTTACATATTGTTGATAGAAAGGGAGCTGAGAACCCCGCTGCAGACAACTTGTCTAGGTTAGAAAATGTGCTTGATGACCCACCACCTGTTGATGATAGCTTTCCTGATGAGCAATTAAATGTTATAAATGCTTCTCATACTGCTCCATGGTATGTTGATTATGATAATTACATTGTTGCTAAGTTTATACCACCTAGTTTCACATACCAGCAAAAGAAAAAGTTCTTCTATGATTTGAGGCATTACTTTTGGGATGACCCACATATTTATAAAGAAGGAGTAGATGGTGTTATTAGACGTTGTGTACCTGCTACCTCTTTTAGCACTGCGTTGGTTTTCCCCGAAGAGGAAGGCATGATGCAGCAAAGTAGCGTAAGTATTTCCCTCAGTTTTTGAGAACCAAGGTATCAATCCAGTAGGAGGCTACACGCAAGTCCCTCATACCTGCACAAACAAATAAATCCTCGCAAGCAACGCAAATAGGGGTTGTCAATCCCTATAGGGCCACTTACGAGAGTGAGATCTGATAGATATGATAAAGATAATATTTTTGGTATTTTTATGATAAAGATGCAAAGTAAAATAAAGGCAAAGTAAATAACTAAGTAAATAACTAAGTAGTAGGAGATAGATATGATAAAGATAGACCCGAGGGCCATATGTTTCACTAATTCGAAGAGACTTGCAAAGATAACCAATCATACATAAAAGAATTCAGAGAAGATTCAAATATTATTCATAGATAAACTGGGTCATAAACCCACAATTCATCGGTCTCAACAAACACACCGCAAAAAGAAGATTACATCGAATAGATCTCCACAAGAGAGGGGGAGAACATTGTATTGAGATCCAAAAAGAGAGAAGAAGCCATCTAGCTACTAACTATGGACCCGTAGGTCTGAAGTAAACTACTCACACTTCATCGGAGAGGCTATGGTGTTGATGTAGAAGCCCTCCATGATCGATGCCCCCTCCGACGGAGCTCCGGAAGAGGCCCCAAGATGGGATCTTGTGGATACAGAAAGTTACGGCGGTGGAATTAGGGTTTTGGCTCCGTATATGATCGTTTGGGGGTATGTGGGTATATATAGGAGGAAGAAGTACGCCGGTGGAGCAACAGGGGGCCCACGAGGGTGGACGGCGCGCCTGGGGGGGGGTCAGGCGCGCCCCCCTACCTTGTGGCCTCCTGTTAGTTGGCTTGACGTAGGGTCCAAGTTTCCTGAGTTGTATTCGGTGAGAAAATCATGTTCCCGAAGGTTTCATTCCGTTTGGACTCCGTTTGATATTCCTTTTCTTCGAAACCCTAAAACAGGCAAAAAACGGCAATTCTAGGCTGGGCCTCCGGTTAATAGGTTAGTCCCAAAAATAATATAAAAGTGGATAATAAAGCCCAATAATGTCCAAAACATTAGATAATATAGCATGGAGCAATCAAAAATTATAGATATGTTGGAGACGTATCAAGCATCCCCAAGCTTAATTCCTGCTCATCCTCGAGTAGGTAAATGATAAAAATAGAATTTTTGATGTGGAGTGCTACTTGGCATAATTTTAATGTAATTCTTCTTAATTGTGGTATGAATATTCAGATCTGAAAGATTCAAGACAAAAGTTCATATTGACATAGAAAATAATAATACTTCAAGCATACTAACAAAGCAATTATGTCTTCTCAAAGTAACATGGCTAAAGAAAGTTTATCGCTACAAAATCATATAGTCTGGCTATGCTATATCTTCACCATACAAAATATTTAAATCATGCACAACCCCGATGACAAGCCAAGCAATTGTTTCATACTTTTGACATTCTCAAAACTTTTTCAATCTTCACGCAATACATGAGCGTGAGCCATGGATATAGCACTATAGGTGGAATAGAGTGGTGGTTGTGGAGAAGACAAAAAGAGGAAGATAGTCTCACATCAACTAGGCGTATCAACGGGTTATGGAGATGCCCATCAATAGATATCAATGTGAGTGAGTAGGGATTGTCATGCAACAGACGCACTAGAGCTATAAGTATATGAAAGATCAAAAAGAAACTAAGTGGGTGTGCATCCAACTTGCTTGCTCATGAAGACCTAGGGCAATTTTGAGGAAGCCCATCATTGGAATATACAAGCCAAGTTCTATGATGAAAAATTACCACTAGTATATGAAAGTTATAACATAAGAGACTCTCTATCATGAAGATCATGGTGCTACTTTGAAGCACAAGTGTGGTAAAAGGATAGTAACATTGTCCCTTTTCTCTTTTTCTCTCATTTTTTTATTTGGGCCTTTTTTATGGCCTCTTTTCTTTCTCTTTTTTTTATTTTTGTCCGGAGTCTCATCCCGACTTGTGGGGGAATCATAGTCTCCATCATCCTTTCCTCACTTGGGACAATCCTCCAATAATGATGATCATCACACTTTTATTTTTCTTACAACTCAATAATTACAACTCGATACTTAGAACAAGATATGACTCTATATGAATGCCTCCGGCGGTGTATCGGGATATGCAATGATGCATGAGTGACAAGTATGAAAGAATTATGAATGGTGGCTTTGCCACGAATACTATGTCAACTACATGATCATGCTAAGCAATATGACAATGATGGAGTGTGTCATAAATGGAACGGTGGAAAGTTGCATGGCAATATATCTCGGAATGGCTATGGAAATGCCATAATAGGTAGGTATGGTGGCTGTTTTGAGGAAGGTATATGGTAGGTGTATGATACCGGCGAAAGGTGCACGGTATTAGAGAGGCTAGCAAAGGTGGAAGGGTGAGAGTGCATATAATCCATGGACTCAACATTAGTCATAAAGAACTCATATACTTATTGCAAAAATCTACAAGTTATCAAAGCAAAGTATTACGTGCATGCTCCTAGGGGGATAGATTGGTAGGAAAAGACCATCGCTCGTCCCCGCCCGCCACTCATAAGGAAGACAATCAATAAATAAATCATGCTCCGACTTCATCACATAACGGTTCACCATACGTGCATGCTATGGGAATCACAAGCTTCAACACAAGTATTTCTCAAATTCACAACTACTCAACTAGCAAGACTTTAATATCACCATCTCCATGTCTCAAAACAATTATCAAGTATCAAACTTATCATAGTATTCAACACACTCATACGAGAATTTTTATTATTAATCTTGCATACCAAGCATATTAAGATTTTAAGCAAATTACCATGCTATTTAAGACTATCAAAATAATCTAAGTGAAGCATGAGAGATCAATAGTTTCTATAAAACAAATCCACCAGCATGTTCTAAAAGATATAAGTGAAGCACTAGAGTAAAATTATATAACTCAAAAGATATAAGCGAAGCACATAGAGTATTCTAACAAATTCCAAATCATATATGGCTCTCTAAAAAGGTGTGTACAGCAAGGATGATTGTGGTAAACTAATAAGCAAAGACTCAAATCATACAAGACGCTCCAAGCAAAACACATATCATGTGGTAAATAAAAATATAGCTCCAAGTAAAGTTACCGATAGAAGTAGACGAAAGAGGGGATGCCTTCCGGGGCATCCCCAAGCTTTGGCTTTTAGGTGTCCTTAGATTATCTTGGGGGTGCCATGGGAATCCCCAAGATTAGGCTCTTTCCACTCCTTGTTCCATAATCCATCAAGTCTTTACCCAAAACTTGAAAACTTCACAACACAAAACTTAAAGTAGAAAATCTCGTGAGCTCCTTTAGCGAAAGAAAACAAAAGACCACTTCAAGGTACTGTAATGAACTCATTATTTATTTATATGGGTGTTATACCTACTGCATTCCAACTTCTCTATGGTTTATAAACTAATTTACTAGCCATAGATTCATCAAAATAAGCAAACAACACACGAAAAACAGAATCTGTCAAAAACAGAACAGTCTGTAGTAATCTGTAGCTAGCTCAAGATCTGGAACCCCAAAAATTCTAAAATAAATTTCTAGACGTGAGGAATTTATCTATTAATAATCTTCAAAAATAATTAACTAAATAGAACTTTCCAAATAAAAATGGCAGTAGTTCTCATGAGCGCTAAAGTTTCTGTTTTTTACAGCAAGTTCAACAAGACTTTCCCCAAGTCTTCCCAACGGTTCTACTTGGCACAAACACTAATTAAACACAAAAAACACAACCAAAACAGAGGCTAGATAAATTATTTATTAAATAACAGTAAGGATAAATATTAGGTTGTCTCCCAACAAGCGCTTTTCTTTAAAGCCTTATAGCTAGGCATAATATTTCAATGATGCTCACATGAAAGACAAGAATTGAAGCACAAAGAGAGCATCATAAAACACGTGACAAACACATATAATTCTAACATACTTCCTAGGCATATGCATCTTATAGGCAAACAAATTATCAAGGCAAGCAAAAACTAGCATATGCAAGGAAGCGGAAAGAAACAATAGCAATCTCAACATAACGAGAGGGAATTTAGTAATATAATAATTTCTACCACCATATTTTCCTCTCTCGTAATAATTACATGTAGGATCATAAGAAAATTCAACAAAATAGCTATCACATAAAATATTTTCAACACGATCCACATGCATGCAAAGTTGATGCTCTTCCAAAATAGTGGGATTAACATTAACTAAAGTCATGACCTCTTCAAACCCACTTTTATTAAAAACTTCATAGATTGAACATTATCCAAATATGTGGGATCTAAAGTTGACACTCTTCCGAACCCACTTTCAGTATTATTGAAAACACTATTATCAATCTCATAATCATCATGGGGAGTAAATAAATTTTCAAGATCAAAAGATGAATCACCCCAATCATGATCATTGCAACAAATAGTAGTCGTAGCAAAACTAGCATCCCCAAGCTTAGGGTTTTGCATATCATTAACACAATTGACATTAAGAGAATTTATAATAACATCATTGCAATCATGATTTTCATCAAAGGAACTATTAAGTATGGGTGCAATAGCAACGATCTCATGTTTAACATAAGGAACTATAGGAAATTCATCTTCATAAATATTGGCATCATGGCCACAAGAATAGCAAGCATCATGTTCATCAAGGGATATTTCAACCAAATCATCGGAATCATCATTATCTATAGATTCATGCATATCATTATTTTCTTCCAAAGCAACGGTCATTCTTTCAATAAATTCTTGGACATAGACATTATGAGCAAAGTTTTCATTGCAATAGTTAAGTATGACGGAATTTTCAGATTTATTGAGAGTAAAATCATACTTTTCAATCAAAGAAGCAACTTCATGAGCACCCTCAAAACGACAAATTCTTCAATTTGTTCGATAGCATAGTAACTATAAACACCCTTTGCATAAGAAGATAAGATTTCATTAGGGAAGGTGTTTTTTAGGGTTCTTAGAGCAACAAGTAAAATCACAAATTTCACAAAGATTCCAAGCATAGCATAGCAAAATATTTATATGATACCATAAGAGCTTCCCTTTTTCAGACAAACGATGACACACAAAATGAGCATGCTCATCTAAAGATTTCCCATCAACTAGGCTAGTTGGGGTTTCAGCATGAGCGCATAAGGATCAAAGATGATCCAAGTAGAAAACTTTAAGTGGATCCATATCAATAGATTATTAGCAAGCAAAGATGCAAGCAAATGGAAGGCACATGGTAACACAAGCAAACAAACAGCAGGCAAAAAGAGGCAAATAAAGAAAGAGAGGGAGGATAGAGAGAGAGGGCGAATAAAACGGAAAGGGTGAAGTGGAGGAGAGGAAAACAAGAGGCAAATGGCAAATAATGTAATGCAGGAGATAAGGGTATGTGATGGGTACTTGGTATGTTGACTTCTGCGTAGACCTCCCCGGCAACGGCGCCAGAAATCCTTCATGCTACCTCTTTTAGCACTGCGTTGGTTTTCCCCGAAGAGGAAGGCATGATGCAGCAAAGTAGCATAAGTATTTCCCTCAGTTTTTGAGAACCAAGGTATCAATCCAGTAGGAGGCTACACGCAAGTCCCTCCTACCTGCACAAACAAATAAATCCTCACAAGCAACGCAAATAGGGGTTGTCAATCCCTATAGGGCCACTTACGAGAGTGAGATCTGATAGATATGATAAAGATAATATTTTTGGTATTTTTATGATAAAGATGCAAAGTAAAATAAAGGCAAAGTAAATAACTAAGTAGTAGGAGATTGATATGATAAAGATAGACCCGGGGGCCATAGGTTTCACTAGTGGCTTCTCTCGAGAGCATAAGTGTTCTATGGTGGGTGAACAAATTACTGTTGAGCAATTGACAGAATTGAGCATAGTTATGAGAATATCTAGGTATGATCACGTATATAGGCATCATGTCCGAGACAAGTAGATTGACTTCTGCCTGCATCTACTACTATTACTCCACTCATCGACCGCTATCCAGCATGCATCTAGAGTATTAAGTTAAAAACAGAGTAACGCCTTAAGCAAGATGACATGATGTAGAGGGATAGACTCATGCAATATGAAGAAAACCCCATCTTGTTATCCTCGATGGCAACAATACAATACGTGCCTTGATGCCCTTACTGTCACCGGGAAAGGACACCGCAAGATTGAACCCAAAGCTAAGCACTTCTCCCATTGCAAGAAAGATCAATCTAGTAGGCCAAACCAAACTGATAATTCGAATAGACTTGCAAAGATAACCAATCATACATAAAAGAATTCAGAGAAGATTCAAATATTATTCATAGATAGACTTGATCATAAACCCACAATTCATCAATCTCAACAAACACACCGCAAAAAGAAGATTACAACGAATAGATCTCCACAAGAGAGGGGGGAACATTGTATTGAGATCCAAAAAGAGATAAGAAGCCATCTAGCTACTAACTATGGACCCGTAGGTCTGAAGTAAACTACTCACACTTCATCAAAGAGGCTATGGTGTTGATGTAGAAGCCCTCCGTGATCGATGCCCCCTCCGGCGGAGCTCCGGAACAGGCCCCAAGATGGGATCTCGTGGATACAGAAAGTTACGGCGATGGAATTAGGGTTTTGGCTCCGTATCTGATCGTTTGGGGGTATGTGGGTATATATAGGAGGAAGAAGTACGTCGGTGGAGTAACAGGGGGCCCATGAGGGTGGAGGGCGCGCCTGGGGGGGCAGGCGCGCCCCCCTACCTCGTGGCCTCCTGTTAGTTGGCTTGACGTAGGGTCCAAGTCTCATGAGTTGTATTCAGTGAGAAAATCATGTTCCCGAAGGTTTCATTCCGTTTGGACTCCGTTTGATACACCTTTTCTTCGAAACCCTAAAAGAGGCAAAAAGCAGCAATTCTGGGCTGGGCCTCTGGTTAATAGGTTAGTCCCACAAATAATATAAAAGTGGATAATAAAGCCCGATAATGTCCAAAACAGTAGATAATATAGCATGGAGCAATCAAAAATTATAGATACGTTGGAGACGTATCAGTACCTGAGCATGAACAGGAACAGATCTTACGCAAGTGTCACTCCGAAGCTTATGGAAGACACCATGCTGGAGATAGGACTGCACATAAGGTATTGCAATCTGGTTTTTATTGGCCTACTCTCTTCAAGGATGCCCATAAGTTTGTCTTATCTTGTGATGAATGTCAAAGAATTGGTAATATTAGTAGACGTCAAGAAATGCCCATGAACTATTCACTCGTTATTGAACCATTTGATGTTTGGGGCTTTGACTATATGGGACCTTTTCCTTCCTCTAATGGTTATACACATATTTTAGTTGCTGTTGATTACGTTACTAAGTGGGTAGAAGCTATTCCAACTAGTAGTGTTGATCATAACAATTCTATTAAAATTCTTAAAGAAGTTATTTTTCCAAGGTTTGGAGTCCCTAGATATTTAATGACTGATGGTGGTTCACATTTTATTCATGGTGTGTTCCGTAAAATGCTTGCTAAATATGACATTAATCATAGAATTGCATTCCCTTATCACCCTCAGTCTAGTGGTCAAGTAGAATTGAGTAATAGAGAACTCAAATTAATTTTGCAAAAGACTGTCCATAGGTCTAGAAAGAATTGGTCCAAGAAACTTGATGATGCATTATGGGCCTATAGAACTGCATATAAAAATCCTATGGGTATGTCTCTGTATAAAATGGTCTATGGAAAAGCATGTCACTGACCTCTCGAACTAGAACACAAGGCATATTGGGCTATTAAAGAACTCAATTATGATTTTAAACTTGCTGGTGAGAAGAGGTTATTTGATATTAGCTCACTCGATGAATGGAGAACCCAAGCCTACGAAAATGCCAAGTTGTTTAAAGAAAAAGTTAAAAGATGGCATGATAAAAGGATACAAAAGCGTGAGTTTAATGTAGGTGATTATGTATTGCTATACAACTCTCGTTTAAGATTTTTTTTTGCAGGAAAACTTCTCTCTAAATGGGAAGGTCCTTACGTTATTGAGGAGGTCTATCGTTCCGGTGCCATAAAAATCAACAACTTCGAAGGCACAAATCCGAAGGTGGTGAACGGTCAAAGAATCAAACATTATATCTCAGGTAATCCCATAAATGTTGAAACCAATATTATTGAAACCGTAACCCCGGAGGAATACATAAGGGACACTTTCCAGAACGTTTCAGACTCCGAAAAGGAATAGGTATGTGGTACGGTAAGTAAACCAACTCCAAAACAGTTTTTAAGGCAATATTTCTCCGTTTTGGAATATTTAGAAAAATAGAAAAATAAGAAGCAGTCTGGGAAGGACATGAGGGCTCCACGAGGGTGGAGGGCGTGCCCTACCCCCCTGGGCGCGCCCCCCTACCTCGTGGGCACCTCGTGTGCTCTCCGGACTCCGTTTTCATACACAAAACGTATTTTGGTCGGCAAAAATTCATTATATAATCTCCCGGGGGTTTTGACTCCCGTATCATGCAAATATCTCTTGTCTTTGTTTCGAGCTGTTTCTTGTCAAGGTTGTCAAGGCCAGGCACTATGTCTTCTCCCTCCTCCTCCAACCATGAGGGCAATGATGCTTGGCTAATGAAGATAGAGCTGAAGAGGGAAGAACCCATGGAGATCAACAAGGATGAAGGGATCAAGGAAGCCACGGAGGACCAAGCTATGGCAACAGAAGACATCCTTCAACCTGATCACAATCTTCTTACCCCAACTGAGATCGAAGCTTTCAAGATGATTGAGCTAGCTCGTATACAAAATAAGTATCTCACACGTGAAAATATTTTGTTGAAGGAGCATATCATCGCACTCAAGGGCATTATCAGCAAGTTAGAAGACCTCCTACGCTCGATGTGCGACTATCCAGCATCAACAACTCCCCCTTCTTCACCAACAAATAAGAATTGAGCATCGGGTATGGGCACTCCCCTTGGCAACTGCCAAGCTTGGGGGAGTGCCCCGGTATCGTATCACCATCACTTTTATCTTTACCGTTTTTCTTAGTTCGATCCTTTTGATAATATCTTGACCTATTAGAATAAAAGCTTTTATGGCATGATCTAGTTTTGAGTTTTGCTTTATGATCCCTCTATGTAATCAAGTCCGTGAGCTATATATAATAAAGATTAGTGTTGAGTCAAGGGCTTGATTATTTTGCCATGATCCTAAGTGAATAAAAGAAAAGAGAAAGAATAAAAAGAAACAAAGAGATCATGTGAACCTTATGGAGAGTAATGAGATCACATAGAAAAGGTATGATGAATAAAAATTGTTGAGGGTTGACAAACATACTTTTGGTCATCGTTGCAATTAATAGGAAGTAATAAAGAAAGAGAGGTATTCACATATAAATATACTATCTTGGACATCTTTTATGATTGTGAGCACTCATTAAAATATGACATGCTAAAGAGTTGACGTTGGACAAGGAAGACAACATAATGGGTTATGTTTTCTTACATCTGAGATAAATTATATTGTCTTGGATCCTACAACATGTTGAGCTTGCCTTTCCCCCTCATGCTAGCCAAATTCATTGCACCAAGGAGAAATACTACTTGTGCTTCCAAATACCCTTAAACTAGTTTTGCCATAAGAGTCCACCATACCTACCTATGGATTGAGTAAGATCCTCCAAGTAAGTTGTCATCGGTGCAAGCAATAAAAATTGCTCTCTAAATATGTATGACTTATTAGTGTGGGAGAAAATAAGCTTTATACGATCGTGTGATATGGAAGAAATAAAAGCGACAAACTGCATAATAAAGGTCCATATCACAAGTGGCAATATAAAGTGATGTTCTTTCGCATTAAGATTTTGTGCATCCAACCATAAAAGCGCATGACAATCTCTGCTTCCCTCTGTGAAGGGCCTATCTTTTACTTTCACTTCCTAACTTGCATAAGAGTCATGGTGATCTTCACCCTTCCTTTTTACATTTTATCCTTTGGCAAGCACGGTATGTTGGAAAGATCCTGGTATATATGGCTAATTGGATGTGAGTTTTCATAAACTATTATTGTTGACATTACCCTTGAGGTAAAACGTCGGGAGGCAAAACTATAATCCCCTATCTTTCTCTGTGTCCGATTAAAACTCCATACCCATAAGTATTGCGTGAGTGTCAGCAATTGTGAAAGATTATATGATAGCTGAGTGTGTGGACTTGCTGAAAAGCTCTTATACATTGACTCTTTCCTATGTTATGATAAATTACAATTGCTCCAATGACTGAGATTATAGTTTGTTAGTTTTCAATGAAGTTTACGATTCATACCCCTGTTCAAGAATTCATCCGATTAACCAGTTAACTTGCTAATTAATCCCTACTCATAGGGTCACCGAGTAGCCGATAAACTGATAAATCATCCGATTAATTGATTAAATGGCCGATTAACTTGCCAATTAGCCTATTAATCCCCTACTCGCTAGCCAACCGAGCAGTTACCAGTTAACGATTTCCTCAACAATGATTCATACTTGAAATTGTGATTGAATTATTACTCTAGCATAAGAGATTATATGACAAGAATTATATAAGTTGTTGTTCTAAGAACCATCATGATGCTCTCATGTCCGTATTTTATTTTTATCGACACCTCTATCTCTAAACATGTGGACATATTTTTCGATTTCGGCTTTCGCTTGAGGACAAGCGAGGTCTAAGCTTGGGGGAGTTGATACGTCCATTTTGCATCATGTTTTTATAAAGATATTTATTGCATTATAGGCTGTTATTACACATTATGTCACAATACTTATGCCTATTCTCTCTTATTTTACAAGGTTTACATTAAGAGGGAGAATGCCGGCAGCTGGGATTCTGGGCTGGAAAAGGAGCAAATATTAGAGACCTATTCTGCACAACTCCAAAAGTCCTGAAACTTCACGAAAGACGTTTTCAGAATATATAAAAAATACTCAGCGGAAGAGATTCACCAGGGGGCCACACCCTGCCCACGAGGGTGGGAGCGCGCCCTACCCCCCTAGGCACGCCCCCCTACCTCGTGTGCCCCCTGGTGGCCCTCCGGTGGCCATCTTCTGCTATATGAAGTCTTTCGATGGAAAAAAAATAAGAAGCCATCTTCTCGGACGAAACTCTACCGCCACGAGGCGGAACCTTGGCGGAATCAATCTAGGGCTCCGGCAGAGCTGTTCTGCCGGGGAAACTTCCCTCCGGGAGGGGGAAATCATCGCCATCGTCATCACCAACGCTCCTCTCATCGAGAGAGGGCAATATCCATTAACATATTCAACAATATCATCTCCTCTCAAAACCCTAGTTCATCTCTTGTATCCAATTCTTGTCTCCAAGTCCGGGGTTGGTGCTAGTAGGTTGCTAGTAGTGTTAATTACTCCTTGTAGTTGATGCTAGTTGGTTTAATTGGTGGAAGATCATATGTTCACATCCTATATGCATATTAATACCCCTCTATTATGAACATGTTTATGCTTTATGAGTAGTTACTTTTGTTCCTGAGGACATGGGAGAAGTCTTGCTATTAGTAGTCATGTGAATTTGGTATTCGTTCGATATTTTGATGAGATGTATGTTGTTTCTCCTCTAGTGGTGTTATGTGAACGTCGACTACATGACACTTCACCATTATTTGGGCCTAGAGGAAGGCATTGGGAAGTAATAAGTAGATGATGGGTTGCTAGAGTGACAGAAGCTTAAACCCTAGTTTATGCGTTGCTTCGTAAGGGGCTGATTTGGATCCATATGTTTCATGCTATGGTTAGGTTTACCTCAATACTTTTGTTGTAGTTGCGGATGCTTGCAATAGAGGTTAATCATAAGTGGGATGCTTGTCCAAGTAAGGACAGTACCCAAGCACCGGTTCACCCACATACCAAATTATCAAAGTACCGAACGCGAATCATATGAACGTGATGAAAACTAGCTTGACGATATTCCCATGTGTCCTCGGGAGCGCTTTTCTCTATATAAGAGTTTGTCCAGGCTTGTCCTTTGCTACAAAAAGGATTGGGCCACCTTGCTGCACTTAATTACTTTTGTTACTTGTTGCTCGTTACAAATTATCCTATCACAAAACTATCTGTTACCACTTATTTCAGTACTTGCAGAGAATACCTTGCTGGAAACCGCTTATCATTTCCTTCTGCTCCTCGTTGGGTTCGACACTCTTACTTATCGAAAGGACTATGATAGATCCCCTATACTTGTAGGTCATCAGGGTCTAGATTGGTTTTCAGTGGCTACGGAGGCTTCTGGCGGCGGAACTCCCGATCTATTGTGCTCCTCGAAGTTTTTAGGGTATATGGGTATATATGGGAGGAAGAAATACATCAGGGGAGCCACGAGGGGCCCACGAGGGTGGAGGGCGCGCCCAGGGGGGTGGGCGCACCCCCCTGCCTCGTGGCTTCCTCGTTGATCCCCTGACGTGCACTCTAAGTCTCCTCTATTGCTTTCTTTCCAAAAATAACTTTTCTGAAGGTTTCATTCCGTTTGGACTTCGTTTGATATTCCTTTTCTGCGAAACACTGAAACAAGGGAAAAACAGAAACTGGCCCTGGGCTCTAGGTTAATAGGTTAGTCCCAAAAATCATATAAAATAGCATATAAATGCATATTAAACATCCAAGGTTAATAATATAATAGCATGGAACAATCAAAAATTATAGATACATTGGAGACGCATCAATGAACAAACAATGGCACTTTTCTTGAATGGACTCAACCATCCTATCAAGAAGATCGTCGACTTCCAACCATACTCGAACCTCATCGAGCTAGTGCACCAAGCTACCAAAGCGGAACGCCAAGTGCAAGATGATTTCAAGTATGCCAAGTTCTCATCCAAGTCATACGGCTTCTCCAACAACCAAGCTTCAACGACTCCAACACCGACTACCAAGCCTTCTACTAGCACCATTGACAAGTCGAGTTCCAAGAAAGCTTCGTCAACTCCAAGTCATCCTCCTACTACGAGCAACTTCAAGCCGAGAGCTTCATCGTCATCAACTCCAACCGATGAGACCGTCAAGACGAGTTCCTTCAAGTGTTTCACTTGCGGAGCCCGAGGCCACAAATCCTTCGAGTGCACCAACAAGCGGACCATGATCCTCAACGACGACGGCACTTACGACTCAATGAGTGAAGAAGAAATGGACGCCATGGAGCAAGTCGCCAGGCACCGGCAAGTGAACGATGAAGAGGAACAAGTCTTTTGCGATGAAGATTCAAGTCCCGCCCTTGTTGTCTCCAAGGTCTTGACTCTCCAACATCATCAAGAAGAATACCAAAGATGCCATATCTTTCATACCAAGGCCGACATCATGGACGATCCGTCAAGGTCCTCATCGATGGAGGAAGTTGTCATAATCTCGCAAGTGAAGAACTTTGCTCCAAGCTCCAATTGCCCAAGACGAAGCATCCACATCCATACAAAGTGCAATGGCTTAGCGACTCCGGCACCATCCAAGTCGAGCACCGAGTACAAGTCTCCTTCAAAATTGGCGCCTACGAAGACACCTTGGAGTGCGACGTCATTCCAATGACCGTTTGCCATCTTCTCCTTGGATGCCCATGGCAGTTCGATAGAGGAGTCATCCACAACGGCCGAACGAACCACCACATCTTCAAGATGAAGGACAAGGAGTACGTCCTTCGTCCAATGTCGCCAAGTCAAGTGATCGCCGACAAGCAAGCCACCCATCGTGGAGATCATAGTGAGAGAGCGAGCCACCAAAATGAGAGTGAGCGCCACAAGCCCAAATCGAACACCCCACGATGAGCGATAAGAAGAACTTGGTCCTATTTGCCACCAAAAGTGAGATAAGAGGAGTGTGTGAGAACCCATCTAGTGTCCTACACTACGTCCTTGTGTGCAAGGACAATGCACCACAAACTAACACTTCTCACCCTCTTCCCCTAGTGTTGTCTTCTCTTTTGCAGGATTTTCACGACGTTTTCCCCGATGAGCTACCTCCGGGACTACCTCCACTACGAGACATTGAGCACCGCATCGACCTCATCCCTGGAGCACCGCTTCCGAACAAAGCTCCCTACCGCGTCAACCCCGAAGAAACCAAAGAAATACAAAGGAAAGTAAAGCATCTCATAGACCATGGACATGTGCGTGAAAGTTTGAGCCCTTGTGCCGTCCCGGTCATTCTTGTGCCAAAACGAGACGGTAGCTTTCGCACGTGCTCCGATTGTAGACCTATCAATGCTATCACCGTTCGATATAGGTATCCCATTCCACGCCTTGACGATATGCTTGATGAACTTAGTAGTGCCACTATCTTTTCGAAGATTGATCTTAAGAGTGGTTACTATCAAATCCGCATACAAGAGGGTGATGAATGGAAAACCGCTTTCAAAACCAAGTTTGGCTTGTATGAGTGGTTAGTCATGCCTATGGGTCTCTCGGAAGCACCGGGCACTTTTATGCATCTTATGAATCATGTCTTTCGCCCTTACATTGGTATATTTGTTGTGGTTTACTTTGATGATATCCTTGTTTATAGCAAATCTCTTAGAGATCATGTCACCCATGTTCGAACTGTTTTGCAAACTCTTCGAAAAGAGCAACTCTATGCTAATATGGAGAAATGCCTTTTTGGTGTTGACAAGCTCGTTTTCTTGGGTTTTGTTGTTTCTTCTAAGGGTGTTCATGTTGATGAGTCCAAGATCAATGCTATCAAGACTTGGCCACAACCAACCAATTTGCATCAAGTGCATAGTTTTCTTGGCCTTGCGGGTTTTTATCGTCGCTTTGTGAAGGATTTTAGCACCATTGCTTCGCCTTTGCATGCTTTGAGCAAGAAGAATGCGCCTTTTGTTTGGGGACCATCCCAAGACACCTCATTCAATGAGCTTAAAAAATTGCTTACTCATGCTCCCGTACTTGCTTTACCAAACTTCGACAAGCCTTTGGAGATTCATTGCGATGCTAATGGTAATGGCATAGGAGGTGTGTAGCGACCAGACCTCAAATGGTCCAATCTCTGTGCTCAGGTGTCATCCCTAGATCAGTAATGCTGACACCACACAGTACTTGAAGGATTTATAACAGAGTAGCAATCACACACTTATTACATCGAGTGTCTCAAAAGAGAGCTTATTACAATAAATATGGCTTAAGGCCATCTAATGACGATAACAGCGGAAGGCTTGGAAGATAAGTGAGTCCATCAACCCCAACGGCATCACTGAGTATAGAACCACGACCTAAAAAACTCCTTAATCGTCGTCTGAAAAGTCTGCAACATTAACGTTGCAGCCCGAAATGGGTCAGCACATGGAATATGCTAGCAAAGTAACACATAGAGATTAATGGAATAATCAGGCTATTATATATGCATATTTAACTGGTGGAAAGCTCTATGGTTACAGTTTTGCGTAAAGCCAATTTTTTCCTACTGCAAAGGAATAAATTTTATTTAACTATCATGGTGGTTGTTAAACATTGAGAATGGTTGACAGCATTCTCAATCCCGATTAAGCATCATCATTAAACAAAACACATAGAGATTCACATGATAATCCAGGTACTAGATACTCAAGATGTCCATAACCGGGGACACGGCTAACCATGTTTAGTTTATACACTCTGTAGAGGTTTGCGCAGTTTTCCCCACAAGACTCGATCTCCTCCGTTGGGATTCTTACACTACATGGTGTTTGAGAAACGGATGACCGAGACATAGTCTTTCAGAAGCGCTAGCACCTTACGAACGGGTAGACCGTACCAACCTACATCCCCTACATCTGCTAGTCTACCACTGTAAGAGTTTGCACAACTTAGTCAACTATGCTAGAGCCCATAATAGCTTGTGGCTGCACACGGAAGTTTCTAGCATGAATAATCTCATGATCCCTTTGAGCCTGGGTGGCGGTCCATAAAGAAAAACAGGCAATCGCTGGAATACCCAGGTGCCTCAATCCACCCAGAGGTGTATTTAAGTTGCCACCTTAAGTAAACCATTAATTAACAAACTCACATCTGTCATGGATACACTCACCCAATCCACGTCTACTAGCATAGCATGGCATAATAAGCAAATGTAAAAGAAACTCCCAGGGTTTGATAATAACAGGTAATAGGTACTACCTCAACTACTTTCCAAACCCACAATTTAATTATATCCTAATCATGCAATGTGTGAGGATAGATCTAATGCAATAAAAGTGGGTAGTTGGAAAGCATGATCAAAGTGTTACTTGCCTTGCTGATGATCCGGGAAACCTAGCGATTCGAAGTAGCAAGCGGCGCACTCCGGGTACTCTATCGCAAACAAACAAGCATACAATAAGTACTCAACTAATGCACAAGTAAAACTCAAATAAGAGTTCTAACCAGAAAGTTCAATTTAAGAACTCCGGTTGGCAAAAAGAATCGAATCGAACGAAGCAACGAAAAACAAACGGCAAAAGAAACAAGCTTCGTTTACTATTCTGGATCTAGGGTAATTTTTACAATGGCAAAAACTTGTTTAAGTTGGTTAAACGGAAAGAGGGTTTCGAGACGAAACTCCAGGCGCTTGAATCGCCTGATTCCGATAAACGAGCGAAAAGTTAGACTAAAATGAAAATCGGATCAGAAATCGCGATCTGGAAAATCGCGGATTTATTCCAAGAAAAAGAAAAACGACGAACGTTCGTTAAAACGAACGAACGAGCGAACGCTCGCTAATTAAATAAACCGGAAAAACCGATCTATTTAAAAAAACTGAAACTAAAAAACAAACAAAACCGTCGGAAAAACCGGCGGCGGCGAGGTCTACCTCCGGCAACGGATCCGGCGGGCGGCGGTGGTGCTCCGACGGCGGCGGCGGTTGGCGGCGGTGCTCCGGCGGCGGCGGCGCGGGGCGGCGACGGCGGTGGTGGCGGCGCTAGAGCGGCGGGGCTGGGGCTGGGTGCTAGGGTTTCGACCCGGGGCGGGCCGGCAGCTTATAAAGGCTGAGGCCGGAGGAGTCCGGGCCTAACACGGCCCGTAGGTCGGTTCAGTTTTTTTAAATAGTTACGCTCCGAAAAAACAAAAGAAATACTAAACTGACTCCAAAAATCCCGAAATAAATTTTCCCCGGCTCCTAATATCAAGTCGCACATGATGAACATTTATTTGGGGCCTAAATGCAATTTTGAAAAACGCGCATTTTTCCTAAATTCAAATAAAATAGCAAATAAAACCAGAATAAATCTTATTTGATTTTTTTATTAAATCCTCAATATTCCTTTATTTTGGGAAAGTCATTTTATTCCCTCTCTCATATTTTTGTAATAGAAATAATTGAATATAAAATAAATAAAATCAAATGATCCTATTTTTCAAAATTTGAGACAACTCAAATATGAAAATAACAAAATCCCCAACTCTCTCTGAGGGTCCTTGAGTTGCGTGATCAACCAAAATGCAATAAATACGATATGCAATGATGATCTAGTGTATAATATTCCAAATTGAAAATTTGGGATGTTACAAGGTGTGTTAACACAAGAGAAGCGCCCCATAGCTTACTTTAGTGAGAAACTCTCCGGCGCACAACTCAATTACCCCATCTATGACAAAGAGCTATATGCTTTAGTGCGAGTCTTGCATGAATGGGAACATTACCTTCGTCCCCATGAGTTTATCATTCATACCGATCATGAGACTCTCAAGTATCTTAAGGGCCAAACCAAGTTGAACAAGCGTCATGCTAAATGGAGTGAATTTATTGAGTCTTTTCCTTATGTCATCAAGTACATCAAAGGTAAGGAAAACATTGTAGCGGATGCTCTTTCCCGCATATGCATGCTTGTTACCCAACTTGAGTTAGATGTCATTGGCTTCGAGCATATCAAAGACTTGTATGAGCATGACCCTACTTTTGCTACTCCTTATGCCAAGTGTTTGATGCACACTTCTTGGGAATGCTATTACATCAAATATGGATATCTTATGAGAGCTAACAAACTTTGCATCCCCGAGTCTTCTCTTCGTTTGTTGCTTTTGCAGGAATCTCATGGAGGAGGCTTAATGGGACATTTCAGACGCGACAAGACGTTCGCTACGCTCTCGAAGAACTACTTTTGGCCCAAGATGTTTCGGGACGTCAACCGCTTCACCAACCGATGCTCTACATGTCGCAAAGCTAAGTCCAAAGCTCAATCTCATGGCCTTTATATGCCTCTACCAATTCCATATCAACCATGGGAAGACATTAGCATGGACTTTGTACTTGGTTTGCCTAGGACTCGAAATGGGAAAGATTCGGTATTTGTCGTTGTGGACCGTTTCTCAAAAATGGCACATTTTATTCCTTGCAATAAGATAGACGATGCTTCACATGTTGCTACTCGCTTTTGTAGGGAAATATTGCGTGTACATGGAGTGCCAAAGACGATCGTCTCAGACCGCGACGTCAAGTTCCTAAGCTTCTTTTGGAAGACCCTATGCGGCAAGCTCGGAATCAAGCTACTCTTCTCCATGACTTACCACCCTCAAACTGACGGCCAAACGGAGGTGACCAACCGCACACTCTTCGCTCTACTTCGAGTACTCATCAAGAAGAACATCAAGGAGTGGGAGGAGTGCCTACCAATCGCCGAGTTCGCCTACAACCGAGCCAGACACTCAACAACCGGCAAGTCCCCCTTCGAGGTCGTCTATGGATTCAACCCATTGTCACCATTGGACGTTCTTCCGATACCACTCCAAGAGCGCATCAATTTGGATGCGAGTGCATGAGCGACACATCTCAAGAAGGTGCATGAAGATACAAGAAACACCACCGAGCGACAAGTTCAACGCCTTGCGACCAAGCTGAACTTCAACAAGCAACCTATGGTCTTCAACATTGGTGATCTCATGTGGTAACACCTTCGCAAGGATCACTTCCCTCAAGAACGCAAGTCCAAGCTTCGACCACGAGCGGATGGACCTTTCAAGGTGCTCGCACGATACAACGACAATGCTTACAAGATCGACCTCCCACGCGACAAGTACAACGTGAACGACATTTTCAACGTCAAAGATCTCTCTCCCTTCCATGGTGATGAAGAATTCGATCCGAGGACGGATCTTCCCCAAGGGAGGGGAGATGATGCGGAGCATCCCAAGGCCATCCCCGTGGACCCAACTACATCTCCTTCGACACCTCTTGGACCCATGACACGAGCACGTGCAAGAGCTCTTGAAACCGAGGTGACATCTCTCCTCTCACATTTCCACTTTGATACACATGAGACATGGCTACTACCTCATACGGATACTTTGTGCATGCTCAGGTACCATGGAGAAGCTAAGGAGTAAGGAGAAGAAGAAGAGAAAGATGGACGTGAAGACGGAGAAGAAGAAGTGATGAAGAGGAAGCTACAGGCTCCGGACGACCGGCCTGGATCGGACGTCTGACGACCTCCAGGCTCCGGACGACCGACGCCCCCGCACCCGAGCCAAATCTACGGATTTCAGGAGCCCCTCGAACGACCGACGACGCCTGGACGTCCGACCCCGACCGGACGTCCGACCCCGACCAGACGTCCGACCGAAGCACACCCGAGCCGAAATTACAGACGTCCGACAGGCACCGGACGTCCGGACCCTCGCGAGCCTTCGGACGACCGGTGACCCCCGGACGTCCGACGCCTGTGTGCTGATTCGTGTTGGGCCGCAGCCCATGTACCCCTTTGCCCCACTCTTTTGCACTAAGACTATAAATACTCCACCTATTCCTTCTAGCTAGCGTTAGCAAAGGTTTAGCTCATGTTTGTGTGAGAGCTTTGCTCATCCACTTGGTTACCTTCTCCACGGAGATTCAAGCCTCCACCGGAGAAGATCCCCCGAGCAGATTCAAGACGCCTTTTTAGAGAAGAACTCAAGACCTCCTCACGAAGAAGACCGTTACCATTGCATCATCCCTAATTGATCGTGTACCATGTATCGTTCCATGTTTCCGAGGATCTAACACTTTTGAGACTTGTTCTTGTTAGTTTGAGTGTTCCTCTTGTGTTTTCCCTCGTTTTCCTCCTCGTGTTCATCACAGGATCCACTCCTTTCGTGAAAGATCGGCCCCTAGGGTTCCTACCCTACATCACATTTTTATTTTTATTCGGCTTGTAAAACTATGCTATTTTATTCAATTCAAACTATGTTATTTGACTATATGTTTAAATGCAAATTCATCAGTGCAAAATAGGGCGGCCAGCCGGCACATATGGGTCGGCGCGTTGGACGCGCTGCCGACCCATATCTAAAACAAGGCGGACGGACGACCCAACGGACAAAAAGCGGACGAAATCGCCGTCCATTTGGGTCGCCCCATTGGAGTTGCTCTTAGATGACTAAAATAGTATTCTAAAAACTCTTACAGAGGGGGGAACATGACATAACTGAGAAATAGATTCCGCATCGACAATGACACATCTAAAAAAACTGACAGCATAACAGCATTACTATGGTCACTGAACATTTCAGCAGTATATCATGGGAGTATGTGATCAAGTGCCAGGAATATGTCACAACTTTGGTAAGTAAGCAAACTAGACATTGCTGTATATAAAAGCAAGAATACTCCATCTCTACATCCACATCTAAAAAGAGACAAAATTGGCAAAAGCTTGGAAACCAAGTTCCTTCTCAATCATCTGCAGTCAAGCTGGAGAAAACGTTCCTTTCCATGTTCCTGATATAGGTGCCTCATGCTTGAATCAACAGGAGGAACAACCAGTCGATACTACACCTTGCAAAACACCTGTAGGAGAACAACCAAGAGAGGAACCGAGATCACTAGGATGTCAAAATCAGAATCATCTCATAAAAAAAAGGAAACGGGGGTAATATTTGTCATCTAGATGGTCATCATCTCAAGTAAAAGGTTTACAACCTCGGGTTTAACATAATATTTTCCAACATTATTGACTAAACTGTCAAGCAGGCAAGCACAGGCAACCTCAAATAAGATAAGACATGCATGGCCCTCCATAATAGACTACAATGACATTAGCAACTAGCACAGATTTACAACTCAGCAAAAGATTAACAGAAACAAGGAAATGGTATCACAGGGCAAAAGGCTGCAAACATTTCATAGGCCAGTCTGCTTCACTAATTCTTTCTGCAAGGCTACAACTGCACAATGGAACAATACCAGCATGCTTTACCTGACACCATCATGATAAAAAATTGCTAAAAAATATTTCCCCAGGCACAAAAACTACAACAGAATCTAATGTGAAGAATAAAAGGAGCCAGTTCTAGTCTCCTACATAAAGCAAGAGATGGTAGAAAACCAATACTATGCAGTGAGAAGTAGACAAAAATCAAGTACCTCAACAAAGTTCTGTGAGAAGATTAATCTGGGCTTAATTCTGCGCTTCAAACTCCTGCTTGCTCATGAATATTGCAACCGGCTCACCAGGGGAAGGCGGATTCTTGTCCAGCAGAGAAGCATGCTTTCCAGCTTTGGCACGAGCAGCTCCATCAAATGCCGACAGGACCTCAACATGCTCAAGACCCAACTGCCTTCTGATCAGCTCCAGGTTCTCCTCAAGCACATTTATTTCACCAAAAGGAAGCTTCAAATTTAGAGCCTGGGGACCAACATTCCTTGCTTCATCTTTCTTGAACCTGATGAAAGGCATGCAGAGCTTCTGTACTTGTTTGAAACTTGTTTCGCGGTCGATGAAGCAGTTCCTCAATGCTTCGCTAATCTCCTCGTCAGGGGCAAAGGAGCGTGCTTGGCTATCAAAATTTGATTGAAGCACCCTCAAACATTGCTCTTTCCATCCATCATAGTGCTCATTGACATATATCAGACCAACTGTGAGCTTGTTTTCTGCTGATGGAGTAGGTGCAGCTCCCTTCTTGGGTTTCTTGGAACCAGACTCCTGCTTCTGAAGCAACTTCCTCATTAAAACAATGGAGTCCTGCAAGTATTTGTTTGCACTTCTTAGAGTAGGATCCGGGGTGCCTGCAACTGGCCAGCCAGCTTTTATTGCAAAACCTTCCTTCTTCAGAATCTTTTGCCACACATGCTCAGCATAGTGGGGACAGATCGGGGTGATAAGCTTGGTCTGGATTTCCATAAACCGCCCCAACAACTCACGGTTCATGCCCGCCGCTCCACAAGAGAGTCTGTACTCATCTCTAGCCAGTTGTAGGTCATAGAAACCAGACTTCAGGGCATCTCTGAACATGAAGGCATTGTAGCTCTTCTCAGTTTCTTTTACAGCAATGTTGATCTCATTAGCAAACACATGGTCAGCATAAGTAGAGGGAGGACCGCCTCTCAAAGAAGATTCAGCAGCTATAACTTCTTCCATCCATGCGATTTCCTTTGTAAGCCTCAAAATAGCAGCATTTGCAGTTTCAGTAACAAAGTTTGCATCGTCCATACCATCGCCAGCATCAGCAAGGGCAAACCTAGTGGCATCCGAGGAATATCTTAGAATAGCCTCCTTAAGAGTCAGGAAGTTCCCTGTGGACTTGGACATCTTCTCAGAGTTAAGCATAAGATGCCCATTGCAACGAAAACCACGAGGCCAATGATGCTCTGGAAGAAGTGCTGTATGATTGTAGATGCTGAATGTCAGGTGGTTCTGGATAAGGTCCTTCCCAGATACCCGAATATCAAAGGGGTACCAATACTTGAACTCTTGCTTCATTTTGCTCAAGAGGGCAGGAGAGATGCTGCTACTGGGTGCTGGACCATCACAGAACACATATTCCCATACTTCATCTGTCATTTCTTCAGGCTTGATAGAAGATATTTCTTCTCCATACATGTTACCATTTTGTAAATGATGTGCAACGGTGTAATAAGCCATGTACAGGGTTGAATCTGAAAGAGATTCTACCAGGAACTGCTCGTCCCATGGAATGCGAGTACCTAGGCCAAAAGAGCGAGAACATGCCCACTGGTTCAGCCAGCCCAACGTGTGTTCGAATCCGTTACGGGTTTCAGCTGAGAATGTATTCATATTTTCCAAACATTTGACTGCCTTCTGCTTCCATTCAGTTTCACCGTAAGTTATGTACCACTGATCTGTAAGAGCAACGACACACTCATCGCCGGATCTTGACATGACTTTCTTCTCAGGCTCACTATACAACACAGCAGAGCCTTCTCCAAGAAGCTTGTTCTTTATCAGTGGCTTCGCTTCTTGAACCTTTCTACCATCAAACTCCCCTGCAATCATCACTCCATCAGTAAATCCTTTAAGGTATGTCATCCTTTTTGCTTCAGCAAGCTTCTCCTTGTCATTCTGGCTCTTAATCTTAAGATCAAGGCACACCTTCTCAGCTGATTTATCCCCAAACTCAGGTATGTTGATTATTGGTATGATATTAAATGGAAGAACCCACTCATCTTGGACCCCATACTTCTGTCTCAAAGCAGGCTTTGTGATTAAATCTTGCAGTGCCATGTAATCATCTGGGGAATCACTTGGCACACTAGTCACGATGCCAGTACCTTTATCTGTCAAGATAGTGAGCATGGGAAGTGCATATATGATTTCATTGAATGAAAGAGGAGACTTTAATGGCAACCCAATCAAATCATTGCCAGTAAGCTCAGCTAAGCAGGTGGGCTTTTCTGGGACCCTGGATAGATGCTGATATGCAAGATTAAGGGCTGACCTTGCTGTCACAATGAAGACATCAGTTTCATTGATCTCAAAAGCCCCATAATTCCCATCAGGCAATACCCAACAGTTTGTTTGCCCATACATTGTCTCAGGTCTTAATGTAGCAGCTGCCAGATAAACATTCTTTCCTTCCAAGACCTTCAACTTGGGGGGAAAAGGTGGGATCACCATCATTTTAATCAACACATATTCTTGTGGCTGCACACCTTCACCTGATGCCCTATCATGATCAGCACAAGGTTGGCCATCCAGTGGTGAGTAGATCGTGTACCTCATATCCTTGACAACTTTGCCCATTTTCTTCAGCTTCCTCATCTGCCAGCGAACAAAAGCATCATAGAAAGGATTCATATCAGTGGTTATGAATGAGCGCCTCCAATCACAACCCAGGCCAAACTCCATAAGATCCTCCTTTGCCAGCGGAGGGAAGTGGGTCAACCAGTGAGACGGATCCTGAAATTTGGCGATTTTTTCATCTGTCAGTTCAAAGCCCTTCATGATCTCCCACTGGAACTTCTGCATGCCGGTCTTTGCAGCAGCCTTAGATTTCTTACTCTTAAATTGCCCTGGGGCAAGAGCAGCCTGGTCAGCCTGGCTATCATCTGCCACTTCAGCACTTGAATCATCCTCTGCTGCAGGGAACACTGGAGGATTTCCATACTGTTGAATCTCCCTAGCAAGTTTATCAGCTGAGGCCTTGATGGGCATCCCAGTACAATGAAAAGCAAACGGCAAAAGGACATTCGAGCCACGGAGTCTGTGGTATGCAGCACCGAACTCAAGCTTGGACAGTGAGAAGGCGTGACCCAGATGTAGCAATCCATTCATGTAAGGGTACGGAAAATTGCCAAAGAATTTTTCACCAGGGCCAGGAGGTCCATTGCCAGGTTCAGCCTGAAAAACCTTGCTCTCCTCCCAGCAAGTTTGAGCATCTGATTGGATCTTGAGCAAAAGGTCTCTACGTGCATGACTCTTGGGTCCTTCAGTATTTGACGACATTTTCCTGAATGATCAACAAAAAGAAAAGGTGTCAAAAGGGCAAGCATCTGAATTTAATCTAACTCAGGAATAAATTAATAAATATCTTAGATACATCGACGAAACATTGTTTTTGGACGAATTGTAGTAGTGCAATCTCCTTGAATATCTCTTTTCAAACATAGCTGACAAACTCATGGATAGGAAAGCCATGTGATGAAGCTAATTATGTAACAGAATCATAATAAGCCATAAGCAAACATCATCAAGATATCAAACAAAATTGGCCTTCTAACAAGCTAATTATGGAGGATCAGGTAAGCTGGTGTTATGTTGCATAGTCTTCTAACAATGTAATGTTTCTTCTGACACTGATATTGTGTGTACTGTGTAGGTTGGTATATTTGATGCAACAGACAGCACAAGAGAAAGAAGATATATGCTAATGGAGATGGCTGGAGAGAACTGCAAGGCAATTAACATTTGAAATCACAGTGGACATGGTTCTTTGACCTTTCCTATTAAGTATCTTGAGCTAAAATTGATTCACGTGGATGAAAGTTAACATAATACAGTCACGGCACAGACAGTTTGTGGGTTAGTATAATTAATTTGCTTTTGTGCATTTGGTACATTTCTGTCCTTTGTCACCCTGGACAACGCTGGCTAACTGAATTCACTTTCTGCAGATAATATGTCTGGAGACAATATGTAAGGATCGAAACATAATCGAAAGGAACGTAAGCTTAAAATTCAGCAAAGTGCTGACTGTGCTGACCAGTTAGAAACCAAAAGTCCCTCGAAATTCGCCCTGTGCTAGAAAGATTGATATTCATGACCTTATTTCTGTTAAATTTTGCAGGCCGGATTATGAAGCTGGATTGCAGGACTTGCAGAGCCAGGAACAGAAGCTACGCATCACTTGGGCCAACTACGAACCCACAAACTAGAAGAACGCCGCCAGATTATAGTACAAAACATAAGAATCAACATCGATCTGCCTGCCCCGAAGCTAAATCACAGGACAGCTAAAGCTCACAGTTTCCCCGTGCACTCAACCAGTACGAAATTCGTCATCGCATCACTAACCCGTCGACTCCGCGGCGGCACTTTTCTACTGTCCTAGCAATCAATCGCGCGGATGGACGGGGGGGCGGAACAGGACGGGTACCTGACGACGGCGCGCGAGGCAGGGAGCCGCAGCAGCCGCAGGGCGGGGAGCAAACCGGGAGCCAGCAGAATGCGACGGCGACGGAGACGGGGGAGGAGGAGGCTGCGGATGGAAGGAGGACTAGGGTTTATCCTGGCACACTGTCACGTGGGCCTTGATTGACGACTTGGCGTGCACGAACCGGTTGAGGCTGGAACGGGCCGCCCAAGGAACTTGATTCAGGAGGCCAGGGATTTCATGACGTCGGTTAGACATCACGATCTCTCCCTTTTTTTTACCGACAATTTTACCCTTAAGTTTCACGCTTTTCACAGGATTTACCTCATTTAAGATAAATTCATTCATTTTATGCCAATTATTTGCCGGTTTTTATTCCTTGTGAGAAAGCTAATTATTTTTATGAAGATAAAACTAGCAAATACTCTCTCCGTCCGAAAATACTTGTCATCAAAATGCATAAAAAGGGATGCATCTAGAACTAAAATACGTCTAGATACATCTCCTTTTATCCATTTTGATGACAAGTATTTCCGGACGAAGGGAGTAGTTAATTAAATGGAGTAAGTTTTGTCGAGAAACTTGAAACTTCAAGGTAAAAATGGAATTAACGCTAAATCTCTATGCAAAGGATGGCTAGTTCAATGGGAATGCTAACTCTAAGGACCGAATACATTGCTTCGTTGGGTGTCCTAGAATTCGATTCCAAAATTTTGATGACCTCAAGTTGAATGACATACTGTACAAAGAGATGGCTAAATGGATTACGCGGTTTCCAGTTCATAAGAAAAATTATAAAATTAAAAGGAGTGAATGTATTTGAAAAGTAATAAGATGTACTCCCACTAAAAGAAAAGTAACAAGATGTTGAAAACATGCATATGACCTCTTAGGTTGGCGAAATTGCACAAATAGAACAAGCATGGTATTGCAAGTCATGTCATCTTAAATCAAATGGTATACTATTGAATACTGCATGAACTTGCGTGGAAGATTGTCCAACTATGGCAAAGTTAAACAAAGATTAGTTTTCAAGAGATTTGAGTCAACAAAAGTATTCAAATGAGTTATAGTGTAAATTAAGCGCGTGAAGGAAACAGATAGTATAAAAGGAGCTATGAAAATCGTGATCCTTCAAAATGAGTATTATTGGAGGTGTATATATACAGGTGTAAATTATAAATAACTAAGGTTAATCAGTAACTTCAGCATAACAGCCCCCGTAGCTCAGTTGGTTAGAGCGTTGGTCTTATGAGCCGAAGGTCGCGGGTTCGAGCCCCGCCGGGAGCACCTTTTACTCGTTCGTATCTGTACTTTTTTTTTTCTCTTTCATTTTTTCCCTTATCGTTTGTATCTGTACTTTTTTTTTCTCATTCGATTTTTTTCTTATCGTTCGTATTTGTACCTTTTTTTGCCTTATTGTTCGTATATGTACTTTTTTTGTCCTTATTCAATTTTTTTTCTTATCTGTCGAATTTGTACTTTTCTTTTCTCCATTGGTGACAACAACTGATGTCCAGGTGTTGTACTTCTGTGTACTAAAGATCGAGGTGTAATTTTTATTATTTCTAATGTTTTTTGTATTGTTATGATTGAAAATGAATACTTTCTATGTATTAAAATAAGTGTTTCGACTTTATATTAATTTTATATTAAAGTTACTGTAAAGTTTATTATTTTTAATGTTCGTTGTACTATTATAATTAGAGATGAATATTTCTTCCTACCTAAAATAAGTGCCTTCATAGTACAAAGTTTCCTGTTATAATTGTAGATGAATACTTCCTCCGTCGTCACTTATTTTAGAATAGAGAGAGTAGATTGAAAGGTTTCTCGTAAAAAAAAAAAAAACTGACGTTGGTACTTAGGTGTCATACACGCCATCATTGCTAGTTGGTCGTACCTTCAATCTCTTTTTTTATGTGTTCCAGGCTATGCGGTAATTTTTACATTTGTCAGATAGTTAGGTTTCTGGTGTCCCAGGCTATGCGATTTCTTTTCTTATCGTTTGTATCTGTATTTTTTTTTCTCATTCATTTTTTTCTTATCATTTGTATCTATATTTTTTCTCTTTTATTTTTTCTTATCGTTCGTGTCTGTACTTTTTTTCTCATTCGATTTTTTCTTATCGTTCGTATTTATACCTTTTTTGCCTAATTGTTCATATATGTATTTTCTTTTGTCCTTATTCAATTTTTTTCTTATCTATCGAATATGTACTTTTCTTTTCTTCATCGATGACAACTATACCTGGCCATCCTTCGGGCCAGGCCGGGCTAACCAAAGCCCGATGCAAAAATCCTAGGCCCGAGCCCAGTTGTCCGGTCTAAAAATCGTGCCCGAGCCCGGCCCATCATGCTAAAAGCCTGTCGGGCCTCAGCCACGGGCCGGGCCTCTTCCTTAAACGACAAAAATAACGGGCCCGGGCCCGGCCCTGCCATCGGGCTCAAAACCAAGGCCCGAGCCTGGCCCGTGGATAAGGTCGGACCGGGCCGGGTCGGGCCGACCAGGCCGGGCTGGTGTTGTACTTCTGTGTACTAAAGATCGAGGTGTAATTTTTATTATTTCTGATGGTCGCTGTACTGTTACGATTTGAAGATGAATACTTCCTGTATACTAAAATAAGTGTCTCAACTTTATACTAATTTTATATTAAAATTACTGTAAAGTTTATTATTTCGGACGTTCGTTGTACTATTATCATTGAAGATGAATACTTCTTCCTATCTAAAATAAGTGCCTCAATAGTACAAAGTTTCCTGTTATAATTGGAGATGAATACTTCCTCCGTTCTCCATCACTTATTTTGGGAGAGAGGGAGTAGATTGAAAGGTTTCTCGCAAAAAAAACTGACGTTGGTACTTAGGTGTCATACACACCACCATTGCTAGTTGGTCGTACCTCCGATCTCCTTTTTTTATATGTTCCAGGCTATGCGATAATTTTTACATTTGTCAGATAGTTAGGTTTTTTGTGGTAGAACTGACCCACCAGAATTCAAGTTTTATGAAAGAAGACGTTCCCCTCAATTACGAGATGCCTATGATGACTTCGACAATCATAAGATGTTGTGCCGGATCCTGGAGGTGCTCATAAAGATAGAGTGTGTGTGCATATGTTTATACGGATGAGTGTATGTGCATATATGTGAGTTATCTGTGATTGTATTGTGTTAAAAAAGGTTACAATTTTTTCTATTAATCTTACCAAAACATAGGTCAACTGGAAGTAATGCCTATATTTTCTTTGTTAGCTACATATGTTTGCCTGACAGTCTAGTTTATGTATGGCTTCTGGCTTGTAAACTAGTGGACTCTGTTGTATTCATGATGCAAAAACCAATTGCAGCGGGGAAGTTAGGTGAACAAGTGAAAAGACATTTTTTCATGAATTATATGAAAAGTATGGTCCTAGTTCATGACATGACAATTTACAACATGATGTTTACTTAATTTCAAGTGGATGTTTATATATAGGTACGCAACGATGGGAAGAACTATTGGCACCTCACGCGACGGCTGGCCACCTTCTTCGTCGGTTGTAGTTTGTCCTTCCTATTTATCCAATTGAATGTCTCCGCAATGCGGGCCTCAAGCCGTGCCTCGGTGACTCACATATCCATTGCGATCTTCGCCCGCCGCTCCGAGTGAGCATTTTATAGTAGGTGATCTTCTGGCGGGAGGAAAAATGAGGAGTAGGAGGATAAGATTTGGCCATTTTCATTCGGCATAAATCTTCGAGTGCAGGTTCCTTGGACGAAGCACCGTTCTCCATGCCATGAATGCGGATAGTTGTGTAACGCCCTCGATGCGGCTATAGCTCCGACGTGTCGAGGCACGACTTAGAGACATAACCGTATTGAAAGCAATGTCGCAAGTTAGGCAATCTTCACAACATCCCATGTAATATAGATAATAAAAGGGGAGATACAAAGTTGGCTTACACTCGCCACGTCAATCAAAGTACATAGCATTACATCAATCAAACACTCATGGCCCGACTACGGCGCCAAAATAAAAGAACAACCCAACATGCGACACGGTCCCGATCACCCCAACTGGGCACCACTACTGATCATCAGGGAAAGACACGTAGTAACGGCGTGAGTCCTCGTCGAACTCCCACTTGAGCTCAAGCGCGTCATCTGAAACGGAATCATCAGGCCCTGCATCTGGTTTGGAAGTTATCTGTGAGCCACAGGGACTCAGCAATCTCGCACCCTCGCGATCAAGACTATTCAAGCTTATAGGTAAGGCAAGGTAATTATGTGGAGCTGCAGCAAGCGACTAGCATAATATGGTGGCTATCCTATTCGCAAAAGAGAGCGAGAAGAGGAGGCAAAGCGCGATCGAGTATCTAGAGGGCATCCTGCGGCAAGCATTACTCCAACACCGTGTTCGCTTCCCGAGCTCCGCCGAGAAGAGACCATCACGGTAACTCACACCGTGGATTCATTTTAATTAAGTTAAGGTTCAAGTTATCTACAACCGGACATTAACAAATTCCCATCTGCCCATAACCGCGGGCACGACCTTCGAAAGTTCAAATCCCTGCAGGGGAGTCCCAACTTAGCCCATGACAAGCTCTCACGGTCAACGAAGGAATAGACCTCCTCCCGAGACATTCCGATCAGACTCGGTATCCCGGTTCTACAAGACACTTCGACAAGTTAAAACAAGTCCAGCAACACCGCCCGAATGTGCCGACAAATCCCGATAGGAGCTGCACATATCTCGTTCTCAGGGCACACTTAGATGAGCTAGACATCGGGTAGGCCAGCCCAGAGTTGCCCCTGGTAGCCCCGGACATCGCTCGGTTGGACCAACACTCAGAGGAGCACTGGCCCGGGAGGGTTTAAATAAGATGACCCTCGGGCTCCGGAAACCCAAGGGAAAAAGAGGCTAGGTGGCAAATGGTAAAACCAAGGTTGGGCATTGCTGGAAAAGCTTTAATCAAGGCGAACTATCAAGGGGTTCCCATTATCACCCAACCACGTAAGGAACACAAAAATCCGGGAACATAACACTGATATGACGGAAACTAGGGCGGCAAGAGTGGAACAAAACACCAGGCGAGAGGCCGAGCCTTCCACCCTTTACCAAGTATATAGATGCATTAAGATAACAAGATAATATAATAATATCCCAACAAGTAAATAATGTTCCAACAAGGAACGGTCTCCAATCTTCACCTGCAACTAGCAACGCTATAAGAGGGGTTGAACAAAGCGGTAACATAGCCAATCAACGGTTTGCTAGGACATGGTGGGTTAGAGGTAGAACATGGCAATTTGGGAGGCATGATAAGCAAGTGGTAGGCATCGTAGCATAGGCATAGCAAAAGAGCGAGCATCTAGCAAAGCAAAGATAGTAGTGATTTCGAGGGTATGATCATCTTGCCTGCAAAGTTGTCAGAGTTGACTGGATCCTCGAAAGCAAACTCAATGGACTCCTCATTAGCGAACTCGTCTCCCGGCTCTACCCAAACAAGACAAACAAGCAATAAGGACACAATCAACCACGTGCAAGGCTCAAACAATATGATGCAAAGATGGTATGCTATTCGGGATGCAATATGTGATGCATATGCAAGATTTGACAAGGAATGCATGAACCTGGCCTCAACTTGGAAATCCAAGTGTGCCACTGAAAAGGTGAGATGAAATCGCTTGAAATGATATAAAGGACACCAGAATCGGAGTTACGGTTTGGAAATGGCAATCAATTCAAATATGGCACCGGTCTGCGATTTACAGCAAGTAGCCAACTAAATGCAACAAGATGAACATGCTACAGCACCCAAACATGGCATCAAAATACATGAAAGGGATCCATTCATGATGCTTAACAAAAGACTAGCACTGAGCTACGACCAATTCATCCATTAACATGTTCAAACAAGCATGGCAAAAATGCATTTGGTAAACAGATTTCAGACTTAGTGAAATTAACACTTGTCTGGAATTTCAGATCAGGTAGCCCATTATGGAGCATGAAAACTATATGCTACAGGACCTGAACATGGCAAAGTAAAGCATGGCATGGAGCTACTCAAAGATCTTAACAAAAGTCCCTCAGTGACCTTGAGCCAAAAGGGATCAGAAAATATATTTGCAAGCATGTGAACATGGCAAAAACATAATCAGTTCTCAGACTTAGTGAAAATTGGAGCATGCAAAATCAGATATCAAGTAGGCATGTTTACGAGCTCGATGCACTCACTACAGAGCAAGTCATGACAATCTAAGCATACACCCATCAAGAATACACAAAATACAAGCTAGGCATGGCAAGAACAATAACATAGCATGCACGGATCAACTACAACAACCTCGGCAAAATCGCTAACAAGTAGACAATCTGCCCAGATTCACGAAATGACAAAAGTAGAGATCGATTGACTCAAGCTAGGGTGCTCCATAATTGCAAACAAAGACATGGATGGATAGAGCACTACAAGATTAACAAAACATCCTTACTGATCATCCTCAAAAGAGGCATGGATCACTAGGAAATAACATGAACATATGGCATATTGAGATAAATAGGTCAAGGACTTAGTGGAAATGCTAAGTCCCTGAAATCAGCATTAACGAATGCTTCACTTTGCAAGCTTGTGCTAGTCACCACACACATCACAAAAATACATGGGTTGCATCTTTGGAAAGATGGCAAAGCATATAACAAAACACATGTAGAGCTCAGGGGCATATCATGCACACAATAATCATGGCAAAAATGATAAATATCTAATTGGAGCAGCAGATCTGACAATTATCTCAAATAGCATTCTTCTAACAGCATTTCGGGCATCAAGATGAACTCAAATGAAAATGATGCAATGGGATGAAATGATGTGCTCTCTGAGACGAACATTTTGATATGCTATATGCCCAAAATGGAGCTACGGATGCGGAGTTACGATGCTGTGAATAATGCAAAAAAATAGGAGAGAGAGGGAGAAGTCAACCGAGTGAATAGGATCCAGATCTAGGGATCGGTGTGCACGCGAACCGAGGCGGCGGCACACGCACTCCGGCGAGGCAGGTGGTGGCCGGGGTCGTCGAGGGATGGCCGGATTGGGCCGGTCCCTGCCCGGATCCGGTCGGAGGGGAGGCAAGGAGGCGCGGGGAGGCGGCTCCGGCGAGCTCCCGTGGCGGTGGCGAGGTTCGGTGGCAGCGGCCGGCGATGGTGCGTGGCGGCCGCCGGCGATGGGACGGTGAGGCGGCGAAGCATCGTCGGACGGCGGCGGAGGTAGAAGACAAGGCGCAGGGCGGCGCTGGTGGCTGGGCCCGGGAGGGCCTCCCGCGGGCCGGGCGGGCCACGGCGGTGTGGCGGCGATGTGGGCACGCACCCGCCACATGGCGGTCGCTGGTAGGCGGCGACGGGATGTCCGGTGCGGTCCGGACGTTGTCCGGCCGTGCGGATGGAGCGGGGCTAGGGTTTGGAAGAGGGGATCCGGGATTTTCGAGGAGGGGTCTTTATATAGGCATAGAGGAAGCTAGGAGAGTCTAAATGAGGTGAGGTTTTCGACCACACGATCATGATCGAACGCTCTAGATGATGGAGAGGGTTTTGTTGGGTTTTGGGACAACTTGGAGGGGTGTTGGGCTGAAACACACACGAGGCCTTTTCGGTCCCTCGGTTAACCGTTGGAGCATCAAACGAAGTCCAAATGGTACGAAACTTGACAAGCGGTCTACCAGTAGTAAACCAAGGCCGCTTGGCAAGTCTCGGTCCAATCTGGAAATGTTTAAACCCCACACACGAAAGAAAGGTAGAAATGACCACCGGAGGAGAACGGAGCGCCGGAATGCAAAACAGACAACGGGGAAAATGCTCGAATGCATGAGACGAACACGTATGCAAATGCAATGCACATGATGACATGATATGAGATGCATGACAATGACAATGACACACGGAGACAAAAACCCAAATCCGAGAAAATAAAATAACTTAACGCCGGAAACGGCAAGAGTTGGATTACATATTGGGAAAATCATATCCGGGGTGTTACAAGTTGACCGGCAAGCGCATGTGCAGACAATTTGCATATTCCTATGACATGGCGGTCAGACTAACTGTTGGTGCAATAATTTATCTCCTTGTGTTTTGGAGATTGTTGACATAAATAATAAGGAACTAATATGTTGCTAGTGCATGCAGAGAAATTAGGTCCCTAGAGTTCTGAGGATTTTGCTATAAACTCAAAAGATTATCATCTACGTTGCAGAGTAGATTGCTATCTGAAAGTGCTAGTTATCGACTAGAGGGGGGTGAATAGGCAATTTTTATGAAAGTCTTCAAAACACGGGGACTTTGAAGGCAAACGATAGAAATGAACCTATTGATATGCAACGGAAGGTAGACTACACTAGACATGCCATAGTCAGGTGAGTAATGAAGTGAAAGCACGAAGATTATCAGCAGCTAGGTAGTAAGGATCAGGATGGAAGACAGTATGAAGCCAAACAGTAAACAATCTTCACCCAGTGAAGTCAATCAGATCATACATGCAAGCAATGACTTCAGAAGACAAACTGTAAAGTAAAGGGAAGTGAAGAATAGAACGAACAGCTTGGTGAAGACAAGGATTTGGTAGACCAGTTCTAGTTGCTGTGACAACTGTACGTCTGGTTAGGGAGGCTGAGATTTAACTCAGAAGACCGCGTCTTCACCTTATTCCCCTTGAGTTAAGGACACACAGTCCTCACCCAATCACTCTGGTAAGTCTTCAAGGTAGACTTCCAAACCTTCACAGACTTCGTTCATCGGCAATCCACAATGACTCTTGGATGCTCAGAACGT
This sequence comes from Triticum dicoccoides, assembly GCF_002162155.2. Lineage (NCBI taxonomy): Eukaryota > Viridiplantae > Streptophyta > Magnoliopsida > Poales > Poaceae > Triticum > Triticum dicoccoides. Next base: position 173,812,484 of record NC_041384.1, read on the forward strand.
GACGCCTAACCGGCTGGAGGATTCACAGTCCTCAAGTGTAACAAGTCTTCAGATCACGTGGACAGAAAGACTTTAGTGATGCCTAACAGTCTTTGGCTTTGGGTGTACAGGGATTTGTCCTCGCAAGGATCTCTCTCTCTCAAAAGCTTCGGAGGTGGGTTGCTCTCAAACGACAAAAGCCGTGCACTAACTCTGAGCAGCCACCGATTTATGGTATAGGGGGTGGGCTATTTATAGCCAGGAGGCAACCCGGCCTGATTTGTCCAAAATGACCCTAGGTCACTAAGGAACTGACACGTGTCCAACAGTTAGATTTTAAACACACGCGGCATCTTGACTTGGGCTACAAGTAAAGCTGACTCATCCAGCTCTGGATAAGATTTGCTCTCATTGTCTTTGCTCGAAGACATGATTTGGTTGAGCATCACATCAGTCACTCTGACTTTGTTCACTTGGACCCCACTTAACAGTACGGTGGTTCCTATGACTCAACAAAGAAGAAAAGGAAACTACGAAACAACTATGTCTTCGCACTCCATAGTCTTCATGCGATGTCTTCTCATGTCATAATCTTCACTATGAATATCTTCACAGACCACCATTGTCTTCAATGTCTTCACACATTTTAGGGGTCATCTCTGGTAGGTAAACTGAATCAATATGGGACTACTACCTGTGTTATCCTGCAATTCTCACAAACACATTAGTCCCTCAACCAAGTTTGTCGTCAATACTCCAAAACCAACTAAGGGTGGCACTAGATGCACTTACAATCTCCCCCTTTTTGGTGATTGATGACAAACCGGTTGAAGTTTTCAACGGGGATAAAAGTATGTGAAAGTTTAAGGATTGAGGTATTGTCTTCATAAGTAGCAAAGGCTCCCCCTGAAGATGTGCATATAAGTAGTTTGCTTTTGAATGCAAATGCACATGGCAGGTTTTACTTTGTGGAGATCCTCTTCAACTTATGAAGAGAATTCATCATGCATATAAAGAGATAACGAAGATAATGATATGCATAATGAAAAATGGACGTCTGCGGAATGGCTTCATGAGGAATTTATCATCGCATCACAAGGTAGCAGAATAAAGTAGCAGCGGACCATCGAGTTTAAGTGTTACAACTCAAAGAAGCAAATGTTTCAAAAGACGAGAGTTGTAAAGACTTAGCAAAATAAAGCAACCACTCATAAGGACCCGCTTGAAGACTATCAACTCATATGCTTCTCCCCTTTTTGTCAGTAATGACCAAAAAGGTTCGAAGACATAGAGTATCTACTCGTTCCCATCATGAGTAGATGAAGGAGCAGGGTCAACGTTGGAGTTCGATGGTGCAGACGGGCCTAGTGCGGTGTTGAGATGCAGTGAAGCCATGGTTGGTGAAGTGGCATCGTCTTCTTCATCGACGACTCTCGCAACAACAGTTGCAGCCGAAGATGAACGCTCAGAATCTTCAATTGAGGGTGTGCGACGCTAGCTTGTATTTTGTGGAGGCCTGGAATCAAACTTGAAGCCCTTAGTGAAGCCATCTTCGCGAAGATCATCTTCAGAGCATAGCAGTGTGAGACTCTTCCAGGACCGCTGATAGGCTTCATGGGCAACGAATGAGTTCTTGGTGGCCAAGTTTCAAATGTGATTGACACCCACCAAGATACTCTGCATCTGACGCTTAAGCCAGTCATGATGCTTATCCTGTTTCTGGTTCAGGGCCACAAGAAGCTCTCGGTCATTGAGTACACGAGAATGCTTCTGAGGCCTTTGAGCAATTGTACTGTCAGTGGCTTCGGTGTTTGCACGATGGGGCATACGCATATTGCCAGCAAGAGGATAAGTTGGAGTTGCAGCATTGGGGACAAGAATTCCCTCCATTGGTTGAGAGAAGCTTTGATGATCAACATTGCACTACTACGGAAAAGCCTATACACACAGGTATAGCAGTAGCGCTGGTTAAAATAGGGCGCTACTGCTACTTTGTAGTAGCGCGTTCCAGGAAAGCGCGCTATAGCTACAACTACAGCAGTAGCGTGTGTGCAGCAAAAAGCGCTACCACTATAAATCCCACCGTGTTGGCAGTAGGCTAGGAATAGTAGTAGCGGTTCCGCGCAAAGCGCGCTACCACTATGGTCGTTGTTGCAGCGCGTTTCCTACGTAGAGCGCTACTGCTAAGAAAGAAAAGAAAAATGAAAAAATAGGAAAGTAAATGAAAATGAAAGAAGTAGGAAAGAGAGAAATGAAAAAAAAGAAAATATAAGGATAAACAAAAGAAATAGTTGCTTCCTATAGCAGTAGCGTGTTTTGCTAAACGCGCTATAGCTAACTTAGCTAGGGCGTTTCTGAAACAGCGCTACTGCTAGTTCGACTTAACCACGCGCGGGCTCAAAATTTTGCTAAGTCCTCCTTTCCCCCCTCTCCCCCTTGTTCCCCTAACTCCTCTGTCACCGCCGCCCGAGCCCAAGTCTGCCCTCACCGCCGCCGCCCGAGCCCGAGCCTGCCCTCACCGCCGCTGCCCGAGCCCGCCCAGGACCGCCGCCTCCCGATCCCGAGCCCGCCCTCGCTGCCCCTACCTTCGTCGTCGAGCACCTCCCCGCCACCGTCTCTCCCCTCTCTATAAGCCCCCACCCCTCCCCC
>NC_041384.1:173815407-173833830 GCF_002162155.2 Triticum dicoccoides
TCCCCCACCCCCCCTCTCTGCTTTTTCTTCCTCTGCCATGTTAATTAGCAGCAGTAGTAGATGTTAATTAGTACTAGGGTTCATAGATAATGATTTTTAGTAGTAGTAGATGTTAATTAGTAGTAGTGATGGTACTAGTTAACTAGGGCAGTATGGTTAATAATAGATATTTTTTAGTTAGGGTAATACTAGATGTTAAGTAGTAGATAATGTAGATGTTAATTAGTTCAGTAGGGTTTAGTTTTTGAACTGAGTTTGTCAAACTAGATGTTAATTAGGGCAGTAGGGTTTAGTTTAGAGTAAAGTTTAGTTCAGTAGTTAACTAAATATAATCTATATTTGGTTTTTGAATTTAGTTTGAGAGAGCATGAGATTTGTGTAGATTTTATTGAAGTGTCAAACGCTAGGAGATGCAAATTTGAAGTGGTCAGGATATATGCAAATTCCTTAATTGTGTTTGCACATGTTTCGGCTGTGCCGAAGTGGCTTTGTTGTTTCCAGGGAATGAAGCCGAGTGGCCTATGTTTTGCCGAAATGTTGATTCATTTCCGTTCCGGCAAATTTCAGGTTCTCGGTTTGTTCCACAGCCGGCCGATCCCCCTGGACGTCTTCAAGGTTTCCGTGGCCAGTGTCAAACCGGGCCACGAGAATTTGGCTCCTCTGGTACTAGTGGGGGATGACGGCGAGACCCCGCGGCGTCTTGGTGATTGTTGCAATGGGTGGGTCTTGTTGTGGCCAAAGAGTCTGCTTCATCTGGAGGCGGCCGGGAGCACAACCATGAGCACGCAGTTAGGTATGAACATCAACACCTCACCTACCCAATTAGCGTCGGTTGTCGTGCTGGGTGATAGCGGAGGGGGTGAGGAAGAGGCTCCATTAGTCGCTGGTGACATTACCATAGATGAGGATGACGATGACACTCAAGAGTATGTCAATACTGGCGCCTACTTAGGGTTTGAGCGTCATGAGTTAGTGCCTGAATTGCCGTCTCCAGAGTGTGAACGTATTATGGACAACCTTCCGGTAGTAAAGAAGTCTAGGAAGAGACCGAGGAAAGGCAAAAAAGCTACTTCTATGATCCAACCGCCTCAGCAGCCTCGGGTTCAAGACCGTATATATATATCCCCGGTGCGGCAAAATGGCATATCCTCGGTCAACCAATCCTATCTGAAGGAGCGCTAGGGGCCAGATTCGGCGATTTAAGGAGACTTCATGACGATGTGCTGCAGATAGAGAACGGCCTCATCGCCTCAAAAAATCCAGGATACCCACTCTACGTGGTTAACATGCCGCGGCAATTATCGTACATCGACACATTCCCCGTGGAGAAGTTCTTCCTTTGATTCGATTACATCTTCGACATGTTTCACTTGAAGAAGTTGGATTTTACGTTTGCCCGCCTTTATTCCTTGCACATGAACTACCTCATCGGGGTTGAGCAGATACCTCATATCTATGTCGCTGACCCGTACTTCATGCACGAGGGCTTCTTGGGAGTCTGCGCAGAGCATCGTGAATACGCGAGGGAATACATCGCCAATTTCATGCTCGCCAATAAGGACAAGGAGGCGATTCTCGTGCCTTTTCATCCCCTGTAAGTCATCCGCGTGGATATCCTTCTTTTGATTTCAATCATTCATTTGCACGGTGGAGGCTAATTAATTTGAGGTGTACTTATTTTGCGCAATGGCGGGCGCGCCGTCCTCATCATCCTCTACCCCCGATACTCCCACGCTCTTTACTTGGACTCGTCGAAGAACATTAACAAAAAGGATTACACCCACATCAAGTCTGTTCTCGACAGTGCTATGTTTTACTACACGCACGGGGTGGAGAGGTTAAGAACAAGAAGAAAAGGGACAACAGGCCCGCCTTCAGCCATAAGACCGACTTCTGCTGCATCCAGCAACCGAGTGATTCTCTTAATGATGGATTCTATGTCCTACACCACATGCTGGAGTACAGATGGGATCACCAGAACCTTCGCATGTCACCTAGATCCGGTGATGCCCATATTCTGCAATGGGAAAAGAACTTAGGAGATATCGAGGATCATCGACTTCGAGCTGAGTTCTATCACATCCATCGCGAACTTGCCCAAATCATCATCAAGGAGGTCGTCAGAAAAATAGGGATGTTCTATGAAGGACAAATGTCGCGGCAAGATGTCCGACATGCATAGCCGCTCGGCGTCTCGACCTGAAGCCTTTCACTAAGCTCGGGGACTATCTCCCTGACTTGGATGGATGGCGCGACATGGAGTGATTGTCGATATATGTCAATGTGTCTGTTTAGTCCATGCTATCTGTATGAAGAAACTTTGAATTATGCACGAGAAACTTTATTTGTGATGTAATTAAACCGTCCTCCTCGACTAGCGAAGATCACTCTAGTTAGGGCATTTTGGGTACGATGAACTTTGTTGTTTATGCTTATGATATGTTGCTTCTATTTTTGCCAAGTCTGTCTCTTTCTGTTGCTCAACTATATATGTTGCATATCATCGACTCATGTGACGATGCGGGTGTATAGATCATCGATGGCGAAGAAGTGCTATGCCAGGAGTATACGACCAGTGGCCGGAATGTCAGGCCCAGGTGTACCGGTTTCCGGTTTCCGAGCGACAGCAGTAGTTAGTTTAGGTTCACGCTAATGCGAGAGAGGGATACGAACTCATGTACTGCATAGTTCCGCTCTCACTCAAAGTGATAGCTCTTCTCGCGTATATCATTGTTTAGATGGATGATGATGTAGTTGCAAGTAATCAAGACTTGTATCGCTATTTTCGAGATGATGACGAGAGACCACTTTGTGTTGGATGATGATTATGATGATGACATGATTTGATGAGACTATTTGTATGTATATGCTATGATTACATTTGCATGTGTATGATATGCTAAATATTATTGTATAAAGCCTATTCAAATACAAAACAAATATGCAGAAAAAAACTAGAAACTAATAAAACTAGCAGTAGCGAGGGGAACAAAGTTAGAAGTAGCGCTCCCTTACCAGTAGCGCTTCCTGCTAAAAAGCGCTGCAGATATTAGCAGCAGCGCTCTGCACTAAAGCACGCTACTGCTAGCCATGTATAGCAATAGTGTGGGACGATAGGCGCTACTGCTACACGTTAGTTGTAGTGCCTTATCAGTAGCGCGTCGTCCCGCGCTACTGATAGGGAAAATACCCGCGCTACTGCTAGGGGTTTCTCTAGTAGTGTTGTGAAGATGTAGAGGTTGCTTGGCAATCTCTGGGTAGGTGGCTTCAATGGACAGCTCAACCTCAGGCAGGAAGACAAGATGGTTGCGCGCTGAGAGCTAATAATCAACAAAAAATGGAGCTTGATCAGGTGCATCACCCATGGAGCATAGAACTTCAAGCCAAACAGATCAATCCCGGATGCAACAAGTTGTCTGATGAAGAAGTCCTGGGTATTGAATCTGATGCCATGGATGATATAGAATACCAAAGTCTTCATGGATCCTTCCAGTTTGGCTTCATAAGAGTGTCCTTTGATTGGGCAGAGAGTACGCCTCAGAATATGATAAACAGTGTGGGGCAGGTACTCGAGGTCTTTAACAAAGAACTCTTTGGGGTATTCATCATCTTGGGGCAGTGGCTTCATCATGCTGAGCATCTCACTCATATTTGGCTCTGGCCTCTGGAAGATACTCTGCAATTCATCGCAATGACACTGACAACCATGCTCATGGAACTCGCCTGGAGTGGGCAGGGAAGTAAGCTCGATGATGTCTTGAGCTTTGGCTTCATGATACACATCTCCTGTCATCCACTCAAGAATCCATGTCTTCAGATCCCCGTTGTAGCCGCGAATATGAAGTGTGGCATAGAATTTTAGCAGCAGTTCTTCATTCCAGTGCTCCTTATCCACAACGAACGACAGAAGACCAACCTCCCAGAAGCAGTCAAGAGCTTCTTCCAGACATGCTAGCCCAGTAATAGCTTCACAATCAAGACGCATGTGCGGAAAGATTTGCTCTTGATTGTATATAATGCAGGAGTAATAGCTTCGCTGCTGATGGCTCCAGAAGTGATTAGAAGAGATCTTTGGCTCGAGTATGGATTCTTAGCACTATCAAACAAGGTGTTGTGGGCTCTGAAGCTGTTCACGCTGAAAGATCCTGGAGAAGTTGCAGCACCTAGAAGCTTTGGCAGCCTTGGCTTTGGCCTCTGAACCCGAGGCCTCTGCTCCACATGGTAGTCATACTGTGGTCCTGGAACAGTTGGAGGAACTAGGATAGGCCATTTCACGGTGACCACCTGGCCATGATCAAAGGCCTGTTCAATGGTGTGAGGCCTAGGAGGTGGAACAGTGGCTTCATCATTTATGTTGGCTTCAGGTTGCATATGAGCTTCAGGCACCACATTTGCTTCAGGCTCCACATTGTCTTCGGCCATGACAATGTCATTGGCTTCAGTTGCAGTCATTGTGGTAGCCTCAGTGGTTTCAACCTCCATTTGTTCAACAACAGGAGGGTCGGGCACTATCACATTCTCCTCGAGAATGACTGGATCAACAGTTGGGGGTGTGGCAACTCGTTCTTCTTCTCTTCTTGATCTTCATCGACTGATGCAGCCGGAATGTCTTCAGCGGCTTTGGCTTCAGACTCCGAGACATTCACAGTAGGGGTGGCTTCAGGAAACACTTGACGTGCTACTGAGCTTTGGTACACTTCCCTTCTGGAATGCTCGACATGGTGACCTGTGGCCTGGGGCCTTTGCGAAGCCTGCGGAATGCGGGCGACACCTGTGGTGATGGATGATACGTCTCCAACGTATCTATAATTTTTGATTGTTCCATGCTATTATATTATCAACCTTAGATGTTTTATATGCATTTATATGCTATTTTATATGATTTTTGGGACTAACCTATTAACCTAGAGCCCAGTGCCAGTTTCTGTTTTTTTCCTTGTTTTAGAGTATCGCAGAAAAGGAAAATCAAACGGAGTCCAATTGACCTGAAACTTCACGGAACTTATTTTTGGAAAGGAAGCAATCCAGAAGACTTGGGGTGTATGTAAGGGAAGCATCGAGGAAGGCCCGAGGCAGGGGGGCGCGCCCACCCCCCTGGGTGCGCCCTCCACCCTCGTGGGCCCCTCATGGCTCCCTTGACGTATTTCTTCCTCCTATATATACCAATATACCCTAAAACCATCGGAGAGCACAATAGATCGGGAGTTCCGCCGCCAGAAGCCTCCGTAGCCACCAAAAACCAATCCAGACCCGTTCCGGCACCCTGCCGGAGGGGTAATCCCTCTCCGGTGGCCATCTTCATCATCCCGGTGCTCTCCATGACGAGGAGGGAGTAGTTCTCCCTCAGGGCCGAGGGTATGTACCAGTAGCTATGTGTTTGATCTCTCTCTCTCTCTCGTGTTCTTGAGGTGATACGATCTTGATGTATCGCGAGCTTTGCTATTATAGTTGGATCTTATGATGTTTCTCCCCCTCTACTCTCTTGTAATGGATTGAGTTTTCCCTTTAAAGTTATCTTATCGGATTGAGTCTTTAAGGATTTGAGAACACTTGATGTATGTCTTGCCGTGCTTATCTGTGGTGACAATGGGATATCACGTGATCCACTTGATGTATGTTTTGGTGATCAACTTTCGGGTTCCGCCCATGAATCTATGCATAGGGGTTGGCACACGTCTTCGTCTTGACTCTCCGGTAGAAACTTTGGGGCACTCTTTGAAGTACTTTGTGTTGGTTTGAATAGATGAATCTAAGATTGTGTGATGCATATCGTATAATCATACCCACAGATACTTGAGGTGACATTGGAGTATCTAGGTGACATTAGTGTTTTGGTTGATTTGTGTCTAAAGGTGTTATTCTAGTACGAACTCTAGGGCTGTTTGTGACACTTATAGGAATAGCCCAACGGATTGATTGGAAAGAATAACTTTGAGGTGGTTTCGTACCCTACCATAATCTCTTCGTTTGTTCTCCGCTATTAGTGACTTTGGAGTGACTCTTTGTTGCATGTTGAGGGATAGTTATGTGATCCAATTATGTTATTATTGTTGAGGGAACTCTCACTAGCGAAAGTATGAACCCTTGGCCTTGTTTCAACGCATTGCAATACCATTTGTGCTCACTTTTATCATTAGTTACCTTGCTGTTTTATATTTTCAGATTACAAAAACCTTTATCTACCATCCATATACCACATGTATCACCATCTCTTCACCGAACTAGTGCACCTATACAATTTACCATTGTATTGGGTGTGTTGGGGACACAAGAGACTCTTTGTTATTTGGTTGCAGGGTTGCTTGAGAGAGACCATCTTCATCCTACGCCTCCTACGGATTGATAAACCTTAGGTCATCCACTTGAGGGAAATTTGCTACTGTCCTACAAACCTCTGCACTTGGAGGCCCAACAACGTCTACAAGAAGAAGGTTGTGTAGTAGACATCAAGCTCTTTTCTGGCGCCGTTGCTGGGGAGGTTAGCGCTTGAAGGTATATCTTTAGATCTTGCAATCGAATCTTTTCGTTTCTTGTTTTATCACTAGTTTAGTTTATAAAAGAAAACTACAAAAAATGGAATTAAGGATGCCTCATATGCTTCATCTTTTTAATGTCTTTTGTGAGAATGAGGATTCCGATAATTGTGCTCAAGTGCTAGAAGAAGAATGCATTAGAATGTTTGGCACTAAATATTTGAATGATGAGCATGATTGCATTGTTGTTAGTATGAATTACTTGAATATCCATGATACTAATGATATGCAAAGCCACAAGCTTGGGGATGCTATGTTTGATGAAGATAATATTTTTTGTCCCCCATGTTTTGATGAGCAAATTTATTTTGATGATAGCATGCCTCCTATTTATGATGATTATATTGATGAAAGTGGGTTTGGAGAGGTCATGACTTTATTTATTAATGATTCCACTATTTCGGAAGAGGTTCCAATTGATTATGAGAACAAAGTTTCTATCTATGATGATTATTGTGATGACATGTATGCTATAAAGAATAATGATATCCATGAAACTTGTCATCATGATTTTAGTTTTCAATTGGATTATGCCTCACATGATAATTATTTTGTTGAGTTTACTCCCACTATTATTCATGTGAAGAATTTTGCTTGTGTGGAGAGTAATAAAATTTCTATGCTTGTAGATCATGAAAATAATGCTTTATGTGATGGTTATATTGTTGAATTCATTCATGATGCTACTGAAAATTATTATGAGGGAGGAATATATGCTTGTAGGAATTGCAATAATATCAACTTTCCTCTCTATGTGCTTAAAGTTTTGAAGTTATGCTTGTTTTGCCCTCCTATGCTAGTTGATTATTGTTCCCATAAGTTGTTTGCTCACAAAATCCCTATGCATAGGAAGTGGGTTAGTCTTAAATGTGCTAGTCATATTCTTTATGATGCTCTCTTTATGTTTCAATTCTTATTTTTTATGTGAGCATCATTAAAATCATCATGCCTAGCTAGGGGCGTTAAACGTAAGCGCTTGTTGGGAGGCAACCCAATTTTATTCTTGTTCCTTGCTTTTTGTTCCTGTTTAGTAATAAATATTTCATCTAGCCTATGTTATGGTTGTATTTTTTGTGTTTAATTAGTGTTTGTGCCAAGTAGAACCGTTGGGAAGACTTGGGGAAAGTCTTGTTGATCATGCTGTAAAAAACAGAAGCTTTAGCGCTCACGAGAATTGCTGACATTTTTATTTGGATACTGCTATTTAGTTAATTATTTTTGAAGATGATTAATAGATAAATTCCTCACGTCCATAAATTTATTTTAGAATTTTTGGGGTTCCATAAGTTTGCTTTAGTTACAGATTACTACAGACTGTTCTGTTTTTGACAGATTCTGTTTTTCGTGTGTTGTTTGTTTATTTTGATGAATCTATGGCTAGTAAAATAGTTTATAAACCATAGAGAAGTTGGAAAATAGTAGGTTTAGCACCAATATAAATAATAATGAGTTCATTACAGTACCTTGAAGTGGTGTTTTGTTTTCTTTCGCTAATGGAGCTCACGAGATTTTCTACTTTAAGTTTTGTGTTGTGAAGTTTTCTTCAAGTTTTTGGGTAAAGATTTGATGAAATATGGAATAAGGAGTGGCAAGAGCCTAAGATTGGGGATGCCCAAGGCACCCCAAGATAATATTCAAGGACAACCAAAAGCCTAAGCTTGGGTATGCCTCGGAAGGCATCCCCTCTTTCGTCTTCATTCATCGGTAACTTTACTTGGAGCTACATTTTTATTCGCCACATGATATGTGTTTTTTTAAAACTATCATGATATGTGTTTTTCTTGGAGCGTCATTTTATTTTATTTAGTTTTGCTTGCTGCTTGAATAAAATACCAAGATCTGAAATTCTTAAATGTTAGAGAGTCTTCACATAGTTGCATAATTATTCGACTACTCATTGATCTCCACTTATATCTTTCGGAGTAGTTTGTTGTTGCTCTAGTGCTTCACTTATATCTTTTTAGAGCACGGCAGTGGTTTTATTTTGTAGAAATAGATAAACTCTCGTGCTTCACTTATATTATTTTAAGAGTCTTTAGAACAACATGGTAGTTTGCTTTGGTTATGTAACTAGTCCTAATATGATGGGCATCCAAGAGGGATATAATAAAAACTTTCATATAAAGTGCATTGAATACTATGAGAAGTTTGATACTTGATGATTGTTTTGAGATATGAAGATGGTGATATTAGAGTCATGCTAGTTGAGTAGTTGTGAATTTGAGAGATACTTGTGTTAAAGTTTGTGATTCCCGTAGCATGCACGTATGGTGAACCGTTATGTGATGAAGTCGGAGCATGATTTATTTATTGATTGTCTTCCTTATGAGTGGCGGCCGGGGACGAGCAATGGTATTTTCCTACCAATCTATCCCCCTAGGAGTATGCGTGTAGTACTTTGTTTCGATAACTAATAGATTTTTGCAATAAGTATGTGAGTTCTTTATGACTAATGTTGAGTCCATGGGTTATACGCACTATCACCCTTCCACCATTGCTAGCCTCTCTTGTACCGCGCAACTTTCGCCGGTACCATAAACCCACCATATATCTTCCTCAAAACAACCACCATACCTACCTATTATGGCATTTCCATAGCCATTCCGAGATATATTGCCATGCAACTTTCCACCATTCCGTTATTATGACACGCTTCATCATTGTCATATTGCTTTGCATGATCATGTAGTTGACATCGTATTTGTGGCAAAGCCACCATTCATAATTCTTCCATACATGTCACTCTTGAGTCATTGCACATCCCGGTACACTGCCGGAGGCATTAATATAGAGTCATATCTTGTTCCAAGTATCAAGTTGTAATTCTTAAGTTGTAAGTAAATAAAAGTGTGATGATCTTCATTATTAGAGCATTATCCCAAGTGAGGAAAGGATGATGGAGACCATGATTCCCCCATAAGTCGGGATGAGACTCCGAACGAAAATAAATAAATAAAAGAGGCCAAAGAAGCCCCCCCCCCCACACAAAAAGGAGGCCATAAAAAAAGAGAAGGCCCAAATAAAAAAAATAAAAAATGAGAGAAAAAGAGAGAAGGGACAATGCTACTATACTTTTACCACACTTGTGCTTCAAAGTAGCACCATAATCTTCATGATAGAGAGTCTCCTATGTTGTCACTTTCATATACTAGTGGGAAATTTTCATTATATAGAATTTGGCTTGTATATTCTAATGATGGGCTTCCTCAAAATGCCCTAGGTATTCATGAGCAAGCGAGTTGGATGCACACCCACTTAGTTTCTTTTTGAGCTTTCATACACTTATAGCTCTAGTGCATCCGTTGCATGGCAATCCCTACTCACTCACATTGATATCTATTGATGGGCATCTCCATGGCCCGTTGATATGCCTAGTTGATGTGAGACTATCTTCTCTTTTTGTCTTCTCCACAACCACCATTCTATTCCACATATAGTGCTATGTCCATGGCTCACGCTCATGTATTGCGTGAAGATTGAAAAGGTTTGTGAACATCAAAAGTATGAAACAATTGATTGGCTTGTCATCGAGGTTGTGCATGATTTAAATATTTTGTGTGGTGAAGATAGGGCATAGCCAGACTATATGATTTTGTAGGGATAGCTTTCTTTGGCCATGTTATTTTGAGAAGACATAATTGTTTGGTTAGTATGCTTGAAGTATTATTATTTTTATGTCAATATTAAACTTTTGTCTTGAATCTTATGGATCTGAATATTCTTGCCACAATAAAGAGAACTACATGGATAAATATGTTAGGTAGCATTCCACATCAAAAATTCTGTTTTTATCATTTACCTACTCGAGGACGAGCAGGAATTAAGCTTGGGGATGCTGATACGTCTCCAACGTATCTATAATTTTTGATTGTTCCATGCTATTATATTATCAACCTTGGATGTTTTATATGCATTTATATGCTATTTTATATGATTTTTGGGACTAACCTATTAACCTAGAGCCTAGTGCCAGTTTCTGTTTTTCCCTTGTTTTAGAGTATCGCAGAAAAGGAAAATCAAACGGAGTCCAATTGACCTGAAACTTCACGGAACTTATTTTTGGAACGGAAGCAATCCAGAAGACTTGGGGTGTACGTAAGGGAAGCATCGAGGAAGGCACGAGGAAGGGGGGCGCGCCCACCCCCCTGGGCGAGCCCTCCACCCTCATGGGCCCCTCGTGGCTCCCCTGACGTATTTCTTCCTCCTATATATACCAATATACCCTAAAACCATCGGAGAGCAAAATAGATCGGGAGTTCCGCCGCCAGAAGCCTCCGTAGCCACCAAAAACCAATCTAGACCCGTTCCGGCACCCTGTCGGAGGGGGAATCCCTCTCTGGTGGTCATCTTCATCATCCCGGTGCTCTCCATGAACAGGAGGGAGTTGTTCTCCCTCGGGGCTGAGGGTATGTATCAGTAGCTATGTGTTTGATCTCTCTCTCTCTCTCTCTCTCTCTCTCTCTCGTGTTCTTGAGGTGATACGATCTTGATGTATCGTGATCTTTGCTATTATAGTTGGATCTTATGATGTTTCTCCCCCTCTACTCTCTTGTAATGGATTGAGTTTTCCCTTTGAAGTTATCTTATCAGATTGAGTCTTTAAGGATTTGAGAACACTTGATGTATGTCTTGCGTGGTATACCCGTGGTGACAATGGGGTATTCTATTGATCCACTTGATGTATGTTTTGGTGATCAACTTGTGGGTTCCTCCCATGAACCTATGCATAGGGGTTGGCACACGTTTTCGTCTTGACTCTCCGATAGAAACTTTGGGGCACTCTTTGAAGTACTTTGTGTTGGTTTGAATAGATGAATCTGAGATTGTGTGATGCATATCGTATAATCATACCCACGGATACTTGAGGTGACATTGGAGTATCTAGGTGACATTAGGGTTTTGGTTGATTTGTGTCTAAAGGTGTTATTCTAGTACGAACTCTAGGGCTGTTTGTGACACTTATAGGAATAGCCCAACAGATTGATTGGAAAGAATAACTCTGAGGTGGTTTCATACCCTACCATAATCTCTTCGTTTGTTCTCCGCTATTAGTGACTTTGGAGTGACTCTTTGTTGCATGTTGAGGGATAGTTATGTGATCCAATTATGTTATTATTGTTGAGGGAACTTGCACTAGCGAAAGTATGAACCCTAGGCCTTGTTTCAACGCATTGCAATACCGTTTGTGCTCACTTTTATCATCAGTTATCTTGCTATTTTTATATTTTCAGATTACAAAAACCTTTATCTACCATCCATATACCACATGTATCACCATCTCTTCGCCGAACTAGTGCACCTATACAATTTACCATTGTATTGGGTGTGTTGGGGACACAAGAGACTCTTTGTTATTTGGTTGCAGTGTTGCTTGAGAGAGACCATCTTCATCCTACGCCTCCTACGGATTGATAAACCTTAGGTCATCCACTTGAGGGAAATTTGCTACTGTCCTACAAACCTCTGCACTTGGAGGCCCAACAACGTCTACAAGAAGAAGGTTGTGTAGTAGACATCAATGGAGAGGTTTGCACCATGTAGTCGTCGTCGTCAAGCACCGGAGTGGTGACTTGAGGTGGTGGAGTTCTGGGTGTCTCTTCATAGACGAGGGTGTCTTGCTGAGGGCGATCAGCCCATGAATCATCCTGAGCAATTGGTGTCAAGGGACGACCAGTGCTGATGAGTTTGTTGTTCGTAAGAACAGGCGATGATACCAATTGGTGCTCTAGTTGAGGAAGGACTTCATCATCTTCAACATTGTCATCACGACCAATGTCTTCAGTTGTGGTGGGGTCAACAGCTGGAACTTCTTCATCTTCAGGAGCTTCTGTGGAAGCAAGATCATGGATTACCAGACGACGCTCTTGATTCTGTGAGGCTGGAAGAGCAACAGAGATGGGTTCAACATTGAGGGGCTTAGAGGCGGCAGCACACTCTTTCTTTGAAGACTTTGTCTTCAACTTCTTCTTGGATGGGACCTCATCAGAAGCATTCTTGTGCTTGCATTTCCTGGCATCAGCTTCAGCTGCCCTTATCTTCTTCACAGAAGCTGCGAAGGGGACCTTAGGCTTCAAGCCTGTCATGCTGGCAGGGAAGACAATGTGAGGTTCTTTCTACCTTGATGCTTCAGTCAGGCCACATCAGACTTCTTCGTTGGCTTGGCAGCCATTCTGGGGTCAATGCCAGGACACCCAAGAGCTTTGCGCTTTTCAGCTTCATTATGTGCTTGAACACATTTCTGCGTGAAGTACTTCATGCGTTCTCGAGAGCCTTTGGCTTCTTCACGCTTCTTGTGAAACTGTTCCTTAGATCATGCAACATCTTATTGAAGATCTGAACATCTGTCACGCCGAGCTTGGCCATGTTCTTCTTGAAGTGAGCCTTCTCATAGTCAATGTTGTTCTTGAGCTCGACAATCTTCTGAGCCAAGGCCAACTTATTAGCAATGGCTCTGTGGAATGTGACACTGATGTCCATAGGAAGCTAAAGATCATCAATGCTGATGCTGTGGTCGTCGAACCACTCATCAATGAAGTTGTTCAGTATATCAACATCAAAGAGGGGCAGATCGTTGAAGATCTCCGCCTCTTGCTTGCTCTTGTTCAGTTGCTCAAGTGCCTCATCACCAAGATCTTCGTCACCGGACAGATCAATGGTGTCATCTTCATTCTTTAGAACGGCAGCATGAGTCAGTTCATGCCAAGAAGTCTTCTTGGGCTTCTTGACTTTCTTGGTCTTCTCGGTCTTCTTGGAGACATGAGACAGGTCTTCAGACTGCACACTGGCTTTAGGAGGTGCAGTGGCCAATGGCTTCATAGTTGAAGCTTTTGGTGTGGCAGAGGGCTTCGAAGCTTTTGTCTTCTTAGTCTTCTGCTTCGGTGGTGCTGGTCAGCTGGTGCATCTTCAGAATCTATGTCATCAGCAGATTGTTCCACCATAGCCCTCTGAGCAGCGATATGTGAGAGAGGACCATCAAAGTTGGCGAAGGGGCCAATGACATTTGGATTGGCATCGCGTGTGCCGTCGGCCCTTGTAGCAGATGGACCAGGGTTGAAGTTGAGGCCCAGCTCCTTCCTGTTCTTGTTGGCTGACTCCTTGGCAAACTAATAGTTGCGCTTGAACATAGTGTCTTCACGACACCATAACAAGGATGATGGGTCGACATTCTCTGGCTTTGGTCCTCGGACCATGCATGGGTAGAAGCCTCGAGCAATGGCTTCAGGCTTCGACTTTGGTTGCAGATTCCTGTATAGGATATCTCCCCATGGTCGCTTGATAGCATTCTTCTCTGCATATTCATGGGTCATGAAGTTGTACTTGAACCATTCTTCTGCCCAATATCTTTGAATCTATTGGATTCGTGTCTTGCGCTGATTGTAACTTTCCTCAGGATCTGACTTGTACAATTCGTACAGATCCAGAGGCAGATCTAGAGTTGTGTTGCCTCTGCGCTGTCTGCCACCTTTCCTGATAGATTTCTCAGTGGCCATTATATTCATACTGAATGGCTTCACAACAGTGAATGGCTTCCTTCTGCTGGTCAGATAAGAGCCTTGCTTCAGGGGAGTGTATATGCTGATGTAAGAACTCTACAAATGAATGCAGACTATGAGAACCAAGGGATTCTCCCATGGATATGTACCTGAGACAACATTAAGGTGCGAGGGAAGGGGAAGAGGTCATATGCATTCTTAGTAGATTTTGAAGATAAATCGGTTTGAAGACATTGACCTCATAGAGCGAAGATATTCACTTATTTGAAGAGAGCCGGTTCCATATTTGTACGAATCCATGCATAAGTACAAGTGAGGAATCTAATTAGTTGTGAAGCATAAGTGAATATTCTTTGCATGTTATGAGATGCAGATAAGGGCGGATCCATATTTGGAAGTGAAGAAACCACTTTTGGTTAAAGTGGACGGATTTGAAAGATCTAAAAGGCAGTAAAAAAGTGAGATTTTAATTACCACGGACGAACTGCTAGACGAGGTAGAGGTAGAGGCCAAGCAGTTCAATCTTCTGTGCCCTAACTTGGCGACGGAAGACACCTATGGCGGCGGCGGAGAGGACGAGGTCTGTGGCCGGCGTGAGGACGACGTTGAAGACATCGTGATAGCTAAGCGTTTCATCTCCAACGTCGACTCGAGTGCTAGCGGAGGCGCTAGGGTTTGTGTGAGGCGGCGGGGTGGAAGAAGAGATAATGACCGCGGTGAGTGTGTATTTATAAGGACAGGGATGACACAGTGTAATTACGCAGGTGCCCCTGGCGGTTCACATCTGAAGGACACGTGGCTTGCATGCAACTCATTGGGAGTTGTTTCATGTTCCCACGCACGCCTGGATTGTCGGATGGTCGTTCCGGCTTCTTCGGTATCCAGGCAAAAAGGATATGGCAATTAAAACAGATTTAAATGTTTGTCTCTATGTCTTGTGCTGACAAGGACTCAGAGAAGACAATTGATAGGTTTCAATAGAATGCATATGATTTGGAAAGATAGAGTTTGAGGAAGAAGCACAGAAGGGGTTAGGGTCCGATCACATTCACTTAGATCAAGAGAAGATTCAAGCATGAAGACATAGCTATAAGTGAATGCTGTAGAGGACATAACACACACACACACACACACACACACACACACACACATATATATATAATATTATATATATACACACATCTGGGCTATTCTGTTTCGCGTAACAGAATATTATTCTGTTACCCTACTTCAGCTGATGGTTTCACGCGGTTGTACTGATGATTTTTATCTCGTCGAACTGATCGCGTTTTCGTCGGAATGGGGCATGTAATATATCGTTGGAAAGCTCTTGACAACTATACATTACAAATATATAGTAATTTTTTACAAAATCATCACGGTTTAAGAGCGGTTTTGAGAAAACTGTTTTTTTCAAAACCGAAAACATGAATCGTATTTTGGACTCAATTTTCAAACGGTTTGTCGGAATTGAGCAAATAAGATGGCATTGGAAAGCTGGTGAAAACCCGCATCTTCCATATATCTATTGTTTTTTATAATTCTATACGATTTAAAAGTAATTTGAAAAATGGTGAAATTCTGGGCGAAACGTATTTTCGCGATTTTTTGCAAACAGTTTGTCGGATTGATGCAAATGATACAGCGTTGGAAAGCTATGGAAAATGCGCAACTTTTTTTGTATTGAAATGTTTTTCTAATTCCTTATGGTTTAAAAACGAATTCGAATACAGTCAAATTTGATTTTGGACGTGTGTGTTTTAAGTTTGTCAAAATGAGGCAAATAATATACTATTAGAAAGATATCAAAAATACAGAACTTATTCATGTTGAACGTTTTCTCAAATTCTCCACCGTTGAAGAGTAATTTGGATTACGGTGAGACCCATCGTGTTGTTTTTCCGTCAGAAAAAACAGAGTACTTGTATTGATCTACGTGTGCGTTTGTACTGATGTATTCTTTGGAGAGTAATTTTGAAAGTTCTGAAAAAGAGTACTTGAACTGATGTCCATATGGTTTTGTAGTGAGCGTGTTTTCCCGTCTGAAAAACAAAGTACTCGTACTGATGTATGTGTGTATTTGTACTGAGCTATTTTTTGTAGAGTAATTTTGAATGGTTTTGAAAAAAGAGTAATTGAACTGATGTCCGCATGGGTTTGTACTCAGCGTGTTTTCACTGACTAGATTTTCACTGACCTTTTGAATTTGTTTCCCTATTCAAATTGATGATGTCGTTAGCTTCGAACTTGAGTAGCTTATCTAGTAGAGCTGATTGAATTTAAATAAAATGATATGATATGTTTGTTTTCTTCAAACTAATTTTTTTGCAATGAAGTTACGTACATGCCTCTATATGCAAGTTGAACTTTTCTTTGTGAACTTTATTTTTTTGGTGTTTTCGTAGTGTTATCTTTTTTGGGACATTGAGGGAGTCCTGGATTAGGGGGTCTCCGGACAGCCGGACTATATCCTTTGGCCGGACTGTTAGACTATGAAGATACAAGATTGAAGACTTCGTCTCGTGTCCGAATGGGACTCTACTTGGCGTGGAAGGCAAGCTAGGCAATACGGATATGTATATCTCCTCCTTTGTAACCGACCTTGTGTAACCCTAGCCTGGTAAAACTCGCTTATCCCGCAAGCGCCGTAATCGATGGCGCGGTTGGGTTACCCACACCCGTATTGATGAGAATCCTGTAATAAGGGGACACGATCTCTACTTTGACAAGACGTGTCAAAAGACTGCCTCGGCGTTATGTGCGGGGCTAGTTAAAGGAAACAGTTCGAATAATCACCGGGCCGTGATGTAATGTCATGTTGCCAAAACGTGTCAGCAGATTAAAGATTTGTGGAAATATTATTCTCTCTACGGTGGTATATGGAACTTGTTTTGCAGGGTCGGACACTATCCTTATATTCAAAATTCTTCTGTGGTGTATTGGGAGGAGGAACCCGCCTTGCAATGCCGAAGACAACACTGCGCGCCGGACTCATCGTCATTGAAAGCCTGGTTCAGGGGCTACTGAGGGAGTCCTGGATTAGGGGGTCTCCGGACAGCCGGACTATATCCATTGGCCGGACTGTTAGACTATGAAGATACAAGATTGAAGACTTCGTCTCGTGTCCGGATGGGACTCTGCTTGGCGTGGAAGTCAAGCTAGGCAATGCGGATATGGATATCTCCTCCTTTGTAACCGACCTTGTGTAACCCTAGCCCTCTCCGGTGTCTATATAAACCGGAGGGTTTTAGTCCGTAGGACAATAGACAATTATACCATAGGCAGCTTCTAGGGTTTAGCCTCTTCGATCTCGTGGTAGATCAACTATTGTAATACCCATATCATCAAGAATAAATCAAGCAGGACGTAGGGTTTTACCTCCATCAAGAGGGCCCGAAACTGGGTAAAGCATCGTGTCTCCTGCCTCCTGTTACCATCCGCCTTAGACGCACAGTTCGAGACCCCCTACCCGAGATCCGCCGGTTTTGACACCGACATTGGTGCTTTCATTGAGAGTTCCTCTGTGTCGTCGCTGATAGGCTTGATGGCTCCTACGATCATCGATAGCGATGTAGTCCAGGGTGAGACTTTTCTCCCCAGACAGATCTTTGTGTTCGGCGGCTTTGCACTGCGGGCTAACTCGCTTGGCCATCTGGAGCAGATCGAAAGTGTAACACCCTCGATGCGACTATAGCTCCCACGTGTCGAGGCACGACTTAGAGACATAATCACATTGAAGGCATATGTCGCAAGTTAGGCAATCTTCACAAACATCCCATGTAATGTAATAATAAAAGGGGAGAACATAGTTGGCTTACACTCGCCACGTCAATCAAGTACAAAGATAACATTACATCATCCAAAACACTCATGGCCCGACTACGGTGCCAAAATAGAAGAAAACCCAACATGCGACAACTGTCACATCCCTAGCTTCTGGTGCTGTCTGGTGTGTGCATCATGTTTAAATTCAAATGAAAATTTGAATTGGGGAATTTTCAAAAGCCTCAGAATCCTTTAAAAAAATGATCAAGATAAAAATTGCTTCAAATAAGTCCAAGAAAATGTTCCTGTTATCCTCTGGAAATATTGGCAAGAGGCAAAATCCAAACCAATATTTTTGGTGTCTCAGAAACATTTAATTTGGGCATTTGAATTAAATCAATAATTATTTGAATTGGATTTATATCTACTATTAAATAAATATAGGTCCAATAATTCTGAAATATTTTGTGGAGCATTGTTTTAATTCTTTTAGCTCCTAAAAATATTGTCAGAAGCAAAATAAATTGAATTGGTTTCAAAACCAAATTCAAAACAAACCTGCAAAATAGAAAACTGAATTAATTAGAAAAAGACAGAGAGAGAAGGGAATTACCTGGGCCACTTACCTGTAG
>NC_041384.1:173834073-173841713 GCF_002162155.2 Triticum dicoccoides
CCCGAGCTCTCCCCCCCCTCTGTTCCTCTCTCCCTCTCGTGCCGAGCGCAGCCGTCGCCACCGACGCCGTTCGCCGCGGCCACCGGCCACCCCTCGCCTCGCCGATGCCTCCAGAAGAACCGCCGCGCCTTCTTCTTCGTCTCCACCAACCCATGTGACGCCGGAAGCCTCGGAGCGCCGTCCCCGACGCCTTCTTCCTCCTCGGGCCACCGAGATCGCCGGCGACCTCCCGTCGTCACCAGCCCCTCCCCGAGCCCACTGACCACCCCTGCGGACTCGCTGTGAGCTCCTACGCCTCCCCTCCCTCTTCCCCCCTTCGATTGTGCCCTGTAGCCCCGATCCCACCGAAGCCGCGAGCTCGGCTCCGCCGGCGATGTCGCCGCCGTCACTGCAGACAGCAAGGCTCGAAACCGAGCACGGCACCGTGATCCTAGCATCCTCAGGAGCTCGGCGAGCCCCTTAACCATCCCTCCCGTCCTCTGTGGCCTCGCCCCGCTCGAACCCGAAGCTCCGGCCGCCGCCTCGCTCGCCGCCGGCACCGATTCCGGCCGCCCCGAGCGCAACTGACTCCACCAAGAGCTTCGGCTCGTCCCCAGCTCCTCCTAGATGCCCTCCGCGGCCCATTTGGTCGCCGGAGTGGCCAAAACCACTCTCGCCGCCGCGTCGGGCTCGCCGGCGGCTAAACGCCGGCAGCCGACTTTGACTTTGACCACGGGTGGGCCCCGGTTGACTCTCCTGAGTCAATGACAGGTGGGGCCCAGCCCTGTTAACTATTAGGATTAGTTTAATTAATTTTAGTTAAGCTAATCACACTGACATGTGGGTCCCAGTGTCAGGTTTGACCTGGACCCGGTCTGTTGACCTGCTGAGGTCAGCATGACGCAATGATGACGCAGATAATCATTTTCTAAAATAATTCAGAAAATCCAGAAAATTATATAAACTTCTAAAAATCATAGAAAATTAACCGTAACTCCAAATTAAATAATTTATATATGAAAAATTATCAGAAAAATTCAAGGAATCCATCTGTACCATTTTCATGCATGTTAGAACAACTTATAGCTGCTGTTTAGCACAAATCATTTAAAGGGCATTTAAATAATCACATATGGAGTTTAAATTTGAATCTTGTATTCAAACCAACCCCATTTAACTTGTTGCTAGATGCATTAGCCCAAAACACATTCATTTTGCCATGTCATGATCATGCATCATATTGTGCATTGCATTGATTGTGTTTCTTTCTGTGTTGCCGGTATTTGTCCCCTCTCGATAGACGTGATACCGATGATGTGATCGTTGACACTGATGAAGACTCAATGTTATCTTCAAAAGTGCCAGGCAAGCAAAACCCCCTTGTTCATTCCGATACAATCCTACTCTCTCGCTCCTGCTCTCTTTTACTGCATTAGGACAACACCGATTCATCTGTTACTTGCTGCGGTAGCTGAACCCCTTTGTCCTTTGCATGACCTGTCATTGCCACAGTAAATAGATGAAACCCACTAGCATGAGTAGGAGTTGTTTGAGCCCTGATGTGCCTACTCATTCATGTTTGTTTGTCATGCCTGCTATTGCTTAGAGTTGAGTCAGATCTGATTCATTGGGGATGAATCAGAGGCGTGTGAACCTGTCCTACTGTGTGTGAGCTAAGTGTGTGAACACGATTTGGTAAAGGTAGCGGTGAGAGGCCATGTAGGAGTACATGGTGGGTTGTCTCATTGCAGCCGTCCTCAGGAACTGAGTTCTGTGTTTGTGATCCATGATTCAGCTACTACCACGCATTGGGCCCGAAACCAATGGACCCTCTCGGCTTCTTGATCACCCTTGTCCTCTGTCCAGGAGTTGTAAGTAGTTTCTGGTGTTTGTAGTATGCTGGAGGCCGTGGGCAGCGCTGACCGTAGGGGTGGGCTGTGATGCGGTAGGCACGTGGCACGGTGTACCGGGCGCCCGTTTGGTGTCTCGGGAACCCTGTTCACATCGTTTGGGGCTGTGAGCGAAACTCCGGCCGGATCTCCTCATGGATGGAACCCGAATAGGCGATAAACCTGGACTAGAGACTTGAGTGATTAGGTAGGTCGTGGCCGACACCCACGTTGGGCTTCCGCTTGAAGGTTGCCGAGTACATGTCGTGTAAACGGCGGTAAGTGGTGAGAGCGTGTGTGAAGGAGTACACCCCTGCAGGGTTAACATCATCTATTCGAATAGCCGTGTCCGCGGAAAAGGACTTCTGGGTTGCTTATATCAGTTCATAGACAAGTGAAAGTGGATACTCTAAAATACGCAAGATAAGCGTGAGTGCTATGGATGGCGTTCTCGTAGGGAGACGGGAGCGGATCCATAGTGGTGTATTGATATGGTGAATATGTGGACTCGTGTGCGCCACCTCAAAAAAAGTTACTCGCAGTCGTAGTTCAGGATAGCCACCGAGTCAAAGCTGGCTTGCTGCAGTTAAACCCCACCATCCCTTTGTTGATAATGATGCATATGTAGATAGTTCTGATGTAAGTCTTGCTGGGTACATTTGTACTCACGTTTGCCTATTTTATGTTTTTGCAGAGAGACTTCAGTCTCACTAGTATTTCCGCGTGGTCTTCGACGTTTAGCTTGTTACCTCAGCTACGATCTTGTGCCCTCGGCAGGATCTGATAGATAGTCAGGCTTCTCGGCCTTTTCATTTATAGATGTCTGTACCCAGACATGATAGCTTCCGCTTGTGCTTTGACTTGTATGCTCTGATTGTTGGGTCGTGAGACCCATGTTTGTAATATCTCGCTCCTCGGAGCCTATTGATTAAAATACTTGGGTTGTAGAGTCATGTTGTGATGCCATGTTGTATTTGCACATATCGAGCATATTGTGTGTATGTTATTGAAATGCTTGGTATGTGTGGGATCTGACCATCTAGTTGTTTATCTTTAGTAGCCTCTCTTACGGGGAAATGTCTCCTAGTGTTTCCACCGAGCCATGGTAGCTTGCTACTGCTCCGGAACACTTAGGCTGGCCGGCATGTGTCCTTCTTCGTTCCTGTGTCTGTCCCTTCGGGGAAATGTCACGCGGTGAATACCGGAGTCCTGTTAGCCCGCTACAGCCCGGTTCACCGGAGTCCTGCTAGCCCAGTGCTACAGCCTGGATTCACTCGCTGATGACCGACACGTTCGATGCTGGGTCATGGATGCCTGTCCCTGTAAGTCTGTGCCGCTTTGGGTTTACGACTAGCCATGTCAGCCCGGGCTCCTTATCATATGGATGCTAGCGACACTGTCATATACGTGTGCCAAAAGGCGCAAACGGTCCCGGGTAAAGGTAAGGCGAGACCCGTGGGAATACTGTGCGTGAGGCCGCAAAGTGATATGAGGTGTTACATGCTAGATCGATGTGGCATTGAGTCGGGGTCCTGACAGCGTTGGTATCAGAGCTTGACTGCCTGTAGGATTACCAAGCCAAACTGGTCGAAGTTGAGTCTAGAAATTCTTTAGTTATATAAGGGAATTGATTGTGGGATGGAACGTAAGGCTCTTTTTACTCCTTATACCTCATGCCCTTCTGATCTGAGTCATCTTATCTTTCCTGCGGGGATTAAGAACTAGGCTATCTCTTCTTTCTATTAGGATCACGTGTTACTAATCAGTAGACTTATAAGATTGTTGGATTTAAGTCTCAGTTCAGTTCCTACTACTTCCGTATGTTAATTGTTGATCTCGGAACCTTGATATTGTGCTTCTGAGTGGTTATGCCACCATTTTTGTGATTGTCTCAAATCTTTTTGAGCAATTATAGCCGTTATGCTGTCCAAGTCATCCCAGGTTTCTAAATAGTCCGATGCATTTGCAAATCCCTTCCTTCTGTTTCCGATGTTCCCATGGGCCAGATTAACCACACTAATCGGAGTGTTGAGGTAATTATTGCCTCGACATATATGTTGGAATTATTATTATGACCCTAAGTGCTTAGGGGATCATCTAGTGGTCTAGCCATGATTTGTGTCCTAGTGTGATGATTCTGGCCATCATTCTCGAAAGCATCCCGTGATGCTACCTAGTAGTAGGTATTCTACTCCTTGGGTTTTGAACCCGAGATTCACTCTACTTAAATCATGTTGATAGTGTTGCTCGTTCCTTTAGGTTATTAGTAACCTTTGCATTAGTCCTCGATGTTCGTGGTATTCCTTTCCTCCAAATACTATGAACCGCTTATGGCAGATGTTCCTCGCTGATCGAAAGATCACAATCAGAGTGCTCTCGATGGGTTCTCGATTCTACATTGTGACTCTGCCAGTTCTACCTTTCTGCATGGGTTATCCGGAAGAAATATGTTGAACTTGGTTCGACATACTAATCTATGCATCCACAACTCAGAAAATTATATGTTCCTTTGAGTTGTTCTCTTTAGTTGCATTCTGACCCTCGTCTATCAATTGATAGTCAAGAGTATGCGTGCGTTCGTTTCTCGATGTCTATTACTCTTGTGGTCCGTCAAGCCATTCTATCGCAGAATGACTAGGAGAAACAAACTCCAGTACCTCTTCCATATCCAGGATTGGGTCAAAGAAGTTGTGCCCCACAGAACAAATCGCTAATCCAGCTTTTGGTTCTGTTCTACCTTGGAGTATTACCCCCTTTATGTCAGAATTATCACGAGAATTGCACCAACTCTCATGAATTTTGACGAAGTGATACTTCTCACCATCATTAGTCATTCCTCGGCCCTCGTGTTGATTCAACCGGAATACCGACAAATGAATTGTGATGTGTGAAATCAATACTGCTAGCAACTCTGTTGCTTGGTAGTTAAAGGATAATAATTTCATTCTTAGTATGTTGGTTTTCGAATCATCCTTCTAAGACTGATCGTGCTACCTAGTCCTTATTTCGGTGCACCCTTCGATTGATGAGTTAGGATCTTGTCAAGTCCTCACTCATTTGATTATATCGTCTTGCCCTCAAAAGCGAGATTGTTCTCGAGCTTAGTAACATACCGGTGGTTCGTGATTTTCTGAATGTCTTCTCGGAAGTATCACCAGGTCGTCACCTGACCGATATGTTAAGCCCGTGATCAAGTTGGTTTCTTATGAACCACCTTCTTTCCAAGAATCGGTGTTAGATATCCCTGAGCTAGTTGGTTAAGCTGGACAACAACTTGGAGAGTTGGAAGATAAAAGCTTGTCTGACTTAGTTCGTTCCAAAGGGATATTCTTGTGTAGTGTGTGTTGAAGAAAGATGATATCTTCATCGATTGGTCCCTGTGATCAGTTGTTGGACCTATTGTCTTATCCATCCTTTGATTTGAGTGTGGGCCATCGTCAAATCAACTCAGTACCAACGATGCTCGTAATGTTGTCTTATTCGTGGTTGATCCCTCGAGCATACACCATTACATCTTTGGTCCGACCAATGCTATCACCGTGTTCACTTAACTATGGAATTCCTTTTAAAAGGAAAACCCGGATGAATTGTTGTTGAGCCCATTGACAACATCCTTATCTCCTCCATGATTTTGTTGAGCATTAAGCTAGTGTTGGAAATTTTTGAAAGCATTTGTTCATGCTAGCTCATGAAGCATATGTTTGGATGAAGGTAGTGACTTCCTTTAATTCATGTGCATCTGATGCAAGTTGCCGCCGTGGATTCGAGAAAGTCAATGTTGCTTTCTTTGGAATCATTCCAAATCAGTCATGCACACGTGCGAAAAATGCTGTGGTTTGAAGACTTGCAACCTTCAATCTATATGTATCCCTAGCACACCAAGCCACTGATTGATTTGTTCAAGGAGAAGGAGTTCCTTCATAAGAGCTAATCCGGACTTATGAAAGAACTTCGATACCCTCGTTGATGGTTCCCCCTCCTGAACTCGGTAGTGTTTTATTATAAGACTACCACGTGGTCATGCTTGTCTGGGATAACGTGTTCACATGTTTGTAGCAGAACCGGCTCATGTTTTGGAGCTTGCTATCGTAGTTCATCTCCCGAGAATCCCGCAACGTCATCTCGTCGATTTGTGTTGCAAACTTTCATTTTTCTTCCTAAGACTCGATGAGCCTGGAATATCCTAACACCAACCAGAGCTGAATCTCAGGCAGATATGATGGTTGGAACATTTCCCTAAGAACTATAATATTGGTCTCTCGATAACCGGTAAGGTGGATGTCGTGGCCAACACACCCATCCGGTAGACCTATTATTATAGTATCTTGTTTGAGGAAGTTGGCCACCCCCCCCCCATAGGGATTTCGTAGGATTTACTCCCTAGTTGCCCCTATGGATTTTTGTGTTCCCGAAGTCTGACCTTTTACTTGATGTTTTAGATATCAAACCATATCTATGAATGGGTTATACTAGCACATCAAGGAGAACATTAGAAGCGGAGTGCTAAATGTCTCTCGGTCGATCATCCAGATTTTATTTGCTTGGCCTCGCTAAGGTGAAATCTGAGAAAGTGTTATCCTCCTTCGCATCTGCATCGTCCATCGCTATCTATCATGGTAGTATGTTGTGTTGTCAGCACCCTTGACGCGGTTGTTGATAAAACCTTGATGATTATGGAAATGCTCAAGTTCTTGAGAGCACGCACAAGCACTACGTGTTATCATCATCTCTAACTGGGATTCCTCTCAGTTTCCTCGGCAAATGCTATGACCTTTTCAAACAGTGAATTCACTCTCTTTTGTTGGGTTCTTCCCCAGTTACCAGAATCATTCCCAGCATTTGCATTTTGTTCCTAGCTTGCACCGCCAATGTGCCATTCTACCATGGGTCTCTTCCATTTCCGGTGATAAGCAAATTCATCTATTACGTTGTCTCCAACAAGGTAATCCACATCATCCAAGTCCGAGTATGCCATTCTACCGACCCCCTCCAAACGATCGCTCGAGAATTGCCTTAGGCTGGTTTAAAGAGTTTCAATGATCTCTGAATCAAAAGTAATTCTTTTTGCCACTTAAGGGGATATCTCTACGAGTCACCTTCCCTAAGGTGTATCGTTATGGTATCATGGCAACTCAACTCCTCGCTACGTTGACAATCGTTTACCACCTTCTTAGGTATGAAATTGTTGTCTACCTAGTGAACCTTCGTCATCTGTTTCTTCCACCCCTATTGATGTGTATCTCGTGTCTCAACCCGAAAGATGGTTCTATGTCTCATTCCGTAAGTTAATCTTGAGTTGTTCGATCTTCGAGGAGATCGACCCTTCTAGAGTCTCCTTTTCCCCCCCTCCCCCTGTCATGTTGACAGGATTTCTCAGAGCAAGACGACAAGACAAAGATGGTGTTCAAATCAACGTTCATTTGAAGTGCACCCTGGATCGTGAACATTATACTAGTTGCGTTTCCCCTTCACCTTACCCTACGCTTGAATCTCGAGACGAGATTCTTGTTTAGTGGGGGTGAGTTGTCACATCCCTAGCTTCTGGTGCTGTCTGGTGTGTGCATCATGTTTAAATTCAAATGAAAATTTGAATTGGGGAATTTTCAAAAGCCTCAGAATCCTTTAAAAAAATGATCAAGATAAAAATTGCTTCAAATAAGTCCAAGAAAATGTTCCTGTTATCCTCTGGAAATATTGGCAAGAGGCAAAATCCAAACCAATATTTTTGGTGTCTCAGAAACATTTAATTTGGGCATTTGAATTAAATCAATA
>NC_041384.1:173842392-173848552 GCF_002162155.2 Triticum dicoccoides
CTATAATATTGGTCTCTCGATAACCGGTAAGGTGGATGTCGTGGCCAACACACCCATCCGGTAGACCTATTATTATAGTATCTTGTTTGAGGAAGTTGGCCACCCCCCCCATAGGGATTTCGTAGGATTTACTCCCTAGTTGCCCCTATGGATTTTTGTGTTCCCGAAGTCCGACCTTTTACTTGATGTTTTAGATATCAAACCATATCTATGAATGGGTTATACTAGCACATCAAGGAGAACATTAGAAGCGGAGTGCTAAATGTCTCTCGGTCGATCATCCAGATTTTATTTGCTTGGCCTCGCTAAGGTGAAATATGAGAAAGTGTTATCCTCCTTCGCATCTGCATCGTCCATCGCTATTCATCATGGTAGTATGTTGTGTTGTCAGCACCCTTGACGCGGTTGTTGATAAAACCTTGATGATTGTGGAAATGCTCAAGTTCTTGAGAGCACGCACAAGCGCTACGTCTTATCTTCGGCACTAACTGGGGATCCTCTCAGTTTCCTCGGCAAATGCTATGACCTTTTCAAACAGTGAATTCACTCTCTTTTGTTGGGTTCTTCCCCAGTTACCAGAATCATTCCCAACATTTGCATTTTGTTCCTAGCTTGCACCGCCAATGTGCCATTCTACCATGGGTCTCTTCCATTTCCGGTGATAAGCAAATTCATCTATTACGTTGTCTCCAACAAGGTAATCCACATCATCCAAGTCCGAGTATGCCATTCTACCGACCCCCTCCAAACGATCGCTCGAGAATTGCCTTAGGCTGGTTTAAAGAGTTTCAATGATCTCTGAATCAAAAGTAATTCTTTTTGCCACTTAAGGGGATATCTCTACGAGTCACCTTCCCTAAGGTGTATCGTTATGGTATCATGGCAACTCAACTCCTCGCTACGTTGACAATCGTTTACCACCTTCTTAGGTATGAAATTGTTGTCTACCTAGTGAACCTTCGTCATCTGCCTCACTCCATTCTTATGGATGTGTGCTTCGTCCCTCAGCTCGAGAGATGTTGCTATGTCTCATTCCGTGAGTTAATCCTGAGTTGTTCGACCTCCGAGAAGAACGATTCTTTTAGGGTTTTTCCTTTCCTCTCGTTGTCATGTTAGTTGGAGTTCTCAGAGCAAAACTTCGAGAAAATGATGGTGAACAAATCAACGTTCAGTTGAAGTGCAACCTGGATCGTGAAGATTATACTAGTTGCGTTTACCTTTCACCTTACCCTACGCTTGAATCTCGAGACGAGATTCTTGTTTAGTGGGGGTGAGTTGTCACATCCCTAGCTTTACCCTGGCCTTGGACTAGCTTGGTTACTGCATCATGTTTAAATTCAAATGAAATTTGAATTGAGGAATTTTCAAAAGCCTCAGAAAACCTCTAAAAATAACCAACATTTAATTCTTCTCAAATGAATCCAAGAAAATGTTCCTGTTATTCTATAGAAATATTGGTAAGAGGTAAAATTCAAACCAATATTTTTGGAGTCACAGAAATATTTGTTTTGGCCATTTGAATTAATTCAATAACTAATTGCATTGGATTTATATTTTATATATAATTAATATATGTCCAATAATTCTGGAACATTTTAAGTGGTTTGGTATATTTTAGTTCTAGCCACATAATTATTTTCAGGATTTTATAAAATGGTTTAGTATTTTTACTAAACCAAAACAAAACAGAACAAAATAGAAAACAGAAATATAAAACAGAAAGCAGAGAGAGGAAGGAATCTCACCTGGGCTTACCTGGCGGCCCAAGTGGCCGGCCCAGCCCACCACCACAGCCTCCCTGTCGTCTTCCTCCCTGGACAGGAGGACGAGCGCGTGCCCGCCGCGCGCTGGCCACGCGCCTCGCCATCTCCTGCTTACCGCTCTCCCCCGACGCTCTGGACGCCCTGGACGTCGACACGCGGCCTCCTCGACCGCCCCTCACTCTCTCCCGAGCTCTCCCCCTCCTCTGTTCCTCTCTCCCTCTCATGCCGAGCGCAGCCGTCGCCACCGACGCTGTTCGCCGCGGCCACCGGCCACCCCTCGCCTCGCCGATGCCTCCAGAAGAACCGCCGCGCCTTCTTCTTCGTCTCCACCAACCCATGTGACGTCGGAAGCCTCGGAGCGCCGTCCCCGACGTCTTCTTCCTCCTCGGGCCACCGAGATCGCCGGCGACCTCCCGTCGTCACCAGCCCCTCCCCGAGCCCACTGACCACCCCTGCGGACTCGACGTGAGCTCCTCTTCGTTTCCCCTCCGTATTTTCGTTCAATTTCGTGCCGTATCCATCGTCTCCGCCGAGCCCGAGAGCCCATTGCCGCCGGCCACGAGGTCGCCGTGGCTAGAGCTCACGCGCGTCACGTCCAAGCACACCACCATGCTCAGCACCACGCCAGGATCCCAAAACCGTAGTCTATCGCTCCTGTGGCGCACCGTAGCCACCGCCCGCGCCTCACCCGAACTCCGGCCGCCGCCGTCGTCATGATTGCCGTCACCTCCGGCCACCTTAGCTTCTCCCGTCCGCCCTGTTAGATGCGCGCGAGTCTGGGCATCCCGTAGAGCCCCTCCGCCGCTCTTTTGGTCATCGGAGGGCGAATCCCGGCGCTCTCCGCCGTCCCTGGCCTCGCCGGCGACGAGCCGCGGGTCAACTCCGGCGAGTTGACCCGGGTTTGACCCCCCCTCTCTCTCACTGACATGCGGGCCCCGCCCGGCTAATCAAGTTAGGTTAGTATTAACTAAGTTAGATTAGTTAGTTAGACACTGACACTCGGGACCCACCGGTCAGGGGTTGACCGGGCTGTGCCACGTTGACCTGCTGACGTCATCGTGACGTCAGTATGACGCAGTAATACTTTCTGGATTTAAAAATAATCAGGAAATTTCAGAAAATGCCCTAAACTTCAATAAATCATAGAAAATTAACCGTAACTCCAAATTAAATAAATTATATATGAAAAATTATCAGAAAAATTCAAGGAATCCATCTGTACCATTTTCATGCATGTTAGAACAACTTATAGCTGCTGTTTAGCACAAATCAATTAAAGGGCCTTTATTTAATCACATATGGAGTTTGAATTTGAATTTTATATTCAAACCAACTTCATTTAATCTGTTGCTAGTCGCATTAGCCCAAAACACATTCATATTGCCATGTCATAGCATGCATCATATTGTGCATTGCATTGATCGTGTTTTTCTGTGTTGCCGGTATTTGTCCCCTCTCGATAGACGTGATACCGATGATGTGATCGTTGACACTGATGAAGACTCAATGTTATCTTCAGAAGTGCCAGGCAAGCAAAACCCCCTTGTTCATTCCGATACAATCCTACTCTCTCGCTCCTGCTCTCTTTTACTGCATTAGGACAACACCGATTCATCTGTTACTTGCTGCGGTAGCTGAACCCCTTTGTCCTTTGCATGACCTGTCATTGCCACAGTAAATAGATGAAACCCACTAGCATGAGTAGGAGTTGTTTGAGCCCTGATGTGCCTACTCATTCATGTTTGTTTGTCATGCCTGCTATTGCTTAGAGTTGAGTCAGATCTGATTCATCGGGGATGAATCAGAGGCGTGTGAACCTGTCCTACTGTGTGTGAGCTAAGTGTGTGAACACGATTTGGTAAAGGTAGCGGTGAGAGGCCATGTAGGAGTACATGGTGGGTTGTCTCATTGCAGCCGTCCTCAGGAACTGAGTTCTGTGTTTGTGATCCATGATTCAGCTACTACCACGCATTGGGCCCGAAACCAATGGACCCTCTCGGCTTCTTGATCACCCTTGTCCTCTGTCCAGGAGTTGCAAGTAGTTTCTGGTGTTTGTAGTATGCTGGAGGCCGTGGGCAGCGCTGACCGTAGGGGTGGGCTGTGATGCGGTAGGCACGTGGCACGGTGTACCGGGCGCCCGTTTGGTGTCTCGGGAACCCTGTTCACATCGTTTGGGGCTGTGAGCGAAACTCCGCCGGATCTCCTCATGGATGGAACCCGAATAGGCGATAAACCTGGACTAGAG
Organism: Triticum dicoccoides; assembly: GCF_002162155.2. Classification (NCBI taxonomy): domain Eukaryota; kingdom Viridiplantae; phylum Streptophyta; class Magnoliopsida; order Poales; family Poaceae; genus Triticum; species Triticum dicoccoides. The sequence goes on from NC_041384.1 coordinate 173,846,401, forward strand.
ACTTAGGTGATTAGGTAGGTCGTGGCCGACACCCACGTTGGGCTTCCGCTTGAAGGTTGCCGAGTACATGTCGTGTAAACGGCGGTAAGTGGTGAGAGCGTGTGTGAAGAAGTACACCCCTGCAGGGTTAACCTAATCTATTCGAATAGCCGTGTCCGCGGAAAAGGACTTCTGGGTTGCTTATATCAGTTCATAGACAAGTGAAAGTGGATACTCTAAAATACGCAAGATAAGCGTGAGTTCTATGGATGGCGTTCTCGTAGGGAGACGGGAGCGGATCCACAGTGGTGTATTGATATGGTGAATATGTGGACTCGTGTGCGCCACCTCAAAAAAGTTACTCGCAGTCGTAGTTCAGGATAGCCACCGAGTCAAAGCTGGCTTGCTGCAGTTAAACCCCACCATCCCTTTGTTGATAATGATGCATATGTAGATAGTTCTGATGTAAGTCTTGCTGGGTACATTTGTACTCACGTTTGCCTATTTTATGTTTTTGCAGAGAGACTTCAGTCTCACTAGTATTTCCGCGTGGTCTTCGACGTTTAGCTTGTTACCTCAGCTACGATCTTGTGCCTCGGCAGGATTTGGTAGATAGTCAGGCTTCTCAGCCTTTTTCATTTATAGATGTCTGTACTCAGACATGATAGCTTCCGCTTGTGCTTGATTTGTATGCTCTGAATGTTGGGTCATGAGACCCATGTTTGTAATATCTCGCTCCTCGGAGCCTATTGAATAAATACTTGAGTCGTAGAGTCATGTTGTGATGCCATGTTGTATTTGCACATATCGAGCATATTGTGTGTATGTTATTGAAATGCTTGGTATGTGTGGGATCCGACCATCTAGTTGTTTATCTTTAGTAGCCTCTCTTACGGGGAAATGTCTCCTAGTGTTTCCACCGAGCCATGGTAGCTTGCTACTGCTCCGGAACACTTAGGCTGGCCGGCATGTGTCCTTCTTCGTTCCTGTGTCTGTCCCTTCGGGGAAATGTCACGCGGTGAATACCGGAGTCCTGTTAGCCGCTACAGCCCGGTTCACCGGAGTCCTGCTAGCCCAGTGCTACAGCCTGGATTCACTCGCTGATGACCGACACGTTCGATGCTGGGTCATGGATGCCTGTCCCTGTAAGTCTGTGCCGCTTTGGGTTTACGACTAGCCATGTCAGCCCGGGCTCCTTATCATATGGATGCTAGCGACACTGTCATATACGTGTGCCAAAAGGCGCAAACGGTCCCGGGCAAAGGTAAGGCGACACCCGTGGGAATACCGTGCGTGAGGCCGCAAAGTGATATGAGGTGTTACATGCTAGATCGATGTGGCATTGAGTCGGGGTCCTGACAACAACGGTCCCAATCACCCCAACTGGGCACCACTACTGATCATTGGGAAAGGAAACGTAGTAACGCTGAGAGTCCTCGTCGAACTCCCACTTGAGCTCGTACTCGTCACCTGGAGCGGAAACACCTGGACCTGCATCTGGAATTATAGTAATCTGTGAGCCACAGGGACTCAGCAATCTCGCACCCTCGCGATCAAGACTATTTAAGCTTATAGGAAGGGGTAAGGCGAATATAAGTGGAGCTGCAGCAAGCGACTAGCATATGTGGTGGCTAACTTATTCGCAAAAGAGAGCGAGAAGAGGAGGCAAAGCGCGAGCGAGAAACTAGAGGAACAACCTGCACAAACATTACTCCAACACCGTGTCCACTTCCCGGACTCCGCCGAGAAGAGGCCATCACGGTAACATACTCAGTTGATTCGTTTTAATTAATTAAGGTTCAAGTTATCTACAACCGGACATTAACAAATTCCCATCTGCCCATAACCGCGGGCACGACTTTCGAAAGTTCAATCCCTGCAGGGGAGTCCCAACTTAGCCCATGACAAGCTCTCACGGTCAACGAAGGAATAGACCTCCTCCCAAGACGTTCCGATCAGACTCGGTATCTCGGTAACTCAAGACACTTCGACAGGTTAAAACAAGACCAGCAACACCGCCCGAATGTGCCGACAAATCCCGATAGGAGCTGCACATATCTCTTTCTCAGGGCACACTCAGATGAGCGCTCCATACAACTAAAACCAAACCTCGAGTTTCCCCGAGGGGGCGCTGCACAGGACTCTAGTTTGGACCAACACTCAGAGGAGCACT
>NC_041384.1:173848562-173850837 GCF_002162155.2 Triticum dicoccoides
AGATGACCCGCGGGCTCCGGAAACCCGAGGGAAAAGAGGCCAGGTGGCAAATGGTAAGACCAAGGTTGGGCATTGCTGGAAAAGCTTTAATCAAGGCGAACTATCAAGGGGTTCCCATTATAACCCAACCGCGTAAGGGACGCAAAATCTGGGAACATAACAGCGATATGACGGAAACTAGGGCAGCAAGAGTGGAACAAAACACTAGGCGAGAGACCGAGCCTTCCACCCTTTACCAAGTATATAGATGCATTAAGATAACATAGCAATATAATGATATCCCAACAAGTAAATAAAAGATGTTACAACAAGGAACGACCTCCAATCTTCACCTGCAACTAGCAACGCTATAAGAGGGGCTGAGCAAAGCGGTAACATAGCCAATCAACGGTTTGCTAGGACATGGTGGGTTAGAGGTTGACATGGCAATTTGGGAGGCTGACAAGCAAAAGGTAGGCATCATAGCATTGGCATAGCAAAAGAGCGAGCAAACTAGCATAGCAAAGATAGTAGTGATTTCGAGGGTATGATCATCTTGCCTGCAACGCTGTCAGAGTTGACTGGATCCTCAAAAGCAAACTCAACGGGCTCCTCGGTAGCGAACTCGTCTCCCGGCTCTACCCAAACAATACAAACAAGCAACAAGGATACAATCAACCACGTGCAAGAACAAGCAATATGATGAAATGATGATATGCTATGCGGGATGCGATGCGGGATGCAAAATGCAAGATATGATAGGAAATGCATGAACCTGGCCTCAACTTGGAATTCCAAGGGTGCCATTGGAAAGATGAGATGAAATCGCTTGAAAACAATATAAAGAACGCCGGAATCGGAGTTACGGTTTGGAAATGGCAAGCGTTTTAAGAATGACACCGGTCTGCGATTTACAGTAAGTAGGCATCTAAATGCAACAAACTGAACATGCTACAGCACCCAAACATGGCAACAAAATACATGGCAGGGATGCACACAAGATGCTTAACAAAAGACTAGCACTGAGCCACGGCCAATTCATCCATTATGAGGTTCAAACAATCATGGCAAAAACGCAAATGCAAAGCAGATTCCAGACTTAGTGAAATTAACACTTGTCTGAAATTTCAGATCGTGAAGCCCTCTTCGGAGCAGCAAAACAACATGATACATGACCTGAGTAAGACAAGTAAGAACATGGCATGGAGCTACTCAACAAGCTTAACAAAAGACCCAAAGTGACCTGGGGTCAAACGGGTTCACAAAATATACTAAAGGGCACACGAACATAGCTAAAACACTATCAGTTTTCAGACTTAGTGAAAACTGAGACATGCTGAAATATAACTCACGAAGGCATGTAAACGAGCTCGATGCACTCACTACGGTGCAAGTCATGGCAAGGCAAGCATACATCCATTAAGAAGGCACAAAATGCTAGCTAGACATGGCAAGAACAATGGCATAGTATGCACGGATCAACTACAATAACATCGGCAAAATCGCAAACGAGTTGACGATCTGCCCAGATTCACCATGAAGAAAAAGTAGAGCTCTATTGACTCAAGCTAGGATGCTCCCTAATTGCAAACAAAGACATGGATGGATAGAGCATAACATGATTAACAAAACTCCTTTACCAATCATCCTCAAAAGAGGCACGGATCACTAGGAAACAAGCTAAACATATGGCATCACGAACTAAATAATCGTAGACTTGATGAAAACTACTAAGTCCCTGAAAACTGATTTACCGGGTGCCTCACTTTGAAAGCTTGCACAAGTCACCACACACATCCTAAAAATGCATGGGTTGCACCTCTGGAAAGATAACAAGATGCTTAACAAAACATATGAAGGACTCACAGGCATATCATGCACACATTAATCATGGCAAAAATGACAAAAGTCTAAGATGAACTAGCAGATCTGACAATTAACTCACGAAGCCTCCTTCTAGCAGCATTTCGGGCATCAAGATGAGCTCAAATGAAAATGATGCAATGGAATGAAATGATGTACTCGGCGAGACGAACATTTTGATATACTATATGCCCAAATCAGAGCTACGGATGCAAAGTTACGACAGGTCAAAGTATGCACAAAAAATTAGGGTTCGGAAGAGAAAAGTCAACCGAGATATTTTCGGATCTCAGATCCAGATCGCACGGGAACCGAGGATGGTCGGGGAAGCTCGCCGGAGTTGAAGAAGTTCGCCGGAGTTCGTCGGAGAGGTAGATCCGGCCACTCCCGGCCGGATCCGGCGGCGGGGCGGCGGCAGCGGCCGGCGAGGGAC
>NC_041384.1:173851475-173859760 GCF_002162155.2 Triticum dicoccoides
CGGGGCGGCGGCGCTGCGGATCGGGCGAGGCGGCGGAGGCGAGTGGCGCGGGCCACGTGGCGGGATGTGGCTGGCTGGGCGCGGCGGCGGACGCGTCCGGCCGGGGGCGGATGTGTCCGTCGGTGGAGGGATGCGTTTTTTTAGGGGGTAGGGTTTCAGGGTGAGAGAGATCCGAAAACGAAGGGGGGTGTATTTATAGGCATAAGTGGAGCTAGGAGAGTCCAAATGAGGTGCGGTTTTCGGCCATGCGATCGTGATCGAACGCTCTAGACGATGGAGCAGAGTTTGGTGGGGTTTGGGCCAAATTGGAGGGGTGTTACGCTAGAAATGACCACCGGAGGAGAACGAAGCGCCGGAATGCAAAACGGACAACGGGGAAAATGCTTGAATGCATGAGATGAACACGTATGCAAATGCAATGCACATGATGACATGATATGAGATGCATGACAACGAAAACCACACACGGAGACAAAACCCGAACCCGAGAAAATAAATATAACTTAACGCCGGAGACGGCAAGAGTTGGAGTACAAATTGGGAAAGTTATATCCGGGGCGTTACAACACTCCACCACTACGAAAAGATCTCGTCCCGAGATCTAGGACTGAAAGAACGCCGGGTACTCAGAACGGAGGTGATCCTCGCATTCCCAGGTAGCTTCACGGTCGGAATGGTGTGACCACTTGACTTTGAGGAATTTGATTGACTTGTTGCGAGTCTTGCGTTCAGTCTCTTCAAGAATAGCAACTGGGTGCTCACAATAGGAGAGATCTTCTTGGAGCTCAATGTCCTCGAAGTTGACTGTGCGGTCAGGAGTCTTGAAGCACTTTCGAAGCTGAGAGACATGGAACACATCATGAACATTTGCAAAGTTTGCAGGAAGCTCAAGTTGATAGGCGAGGTTGCCTCTCTTGCTGACAATCTTGAAAGGTCCCACGTATCTAGGGGCAAGCTTCCCTTTGATACCGAAGCGGCGAGTACCTTTCATAGGAGAGACACGGAGGTAAACATGATCTCCGATCTCGAAAGCCAAATCACGGTGCTTACTATCATAGTAGCTCTTCTGGCGGGATTGGGCTGCTTTGAGGTTATCACGAATGACTTTGCACATTTCTTCTGCCTCTGTGATTAAGTCATTACCCAAAAGCTGACGTTCACCGGTTTCAGACCAGTTGAGAGGGATACGACACTTCCTGCCATACAGAATTTCAAAAGGGGCCTTGCCCGAACTTGCTTGAAAACTGTTGTTGTATGAGTTCAGCATAAGGAAGACAATCCTCCCACTTCATGCCAAAGGAGATCACACAAGCCCTGAGCATATCTTCAAGAATCTGGTTGACACGCTCGACTTGACCGCTTATTTGAGGATGGAAAGCAGTGCTGAAGCGGATGTTGGTGCCCATGGCCTTCTGAAAAGAATCCCAAAACTTGGAGGTAAAGATGCTGCCACGGTCTGAAGATATCACTTGAGGAATACCGTGCAGAGAGACAATTCAAGAGGTATAGAGTTCCGCCAATTGAGCTGCAGTGATCGACTCTTTGATAGGCAGAAAATGAGCCACTTTGGTGAGCTTGTCGATGACAACGAATATAGCATCATTGCCCCGCTTGGACTTTGGAAACCCAGTCACGAAGTCCATTTCAATGTGGTCAAACTTCCATTCTGGAATGGCATGAGGTTGGAGGAGACCTGCTGGCCTTTGGTGTTCTACCTTCACTCTTCTGCAGACATCACATTCATTCACGAATTGAGCGATCTCGCGCTTCATTCGAGTCCACCAATAAGCTTGCTTGAGGTCCTGATACATCTTCATGCTCCCAGGGTGGATGGAGAGGAGAGAATTGTGAGCCTCGTACATGATCACTTTACGTAGGTCACCTTTGGGTACAAAAATTCGATCCTCGAAGAAGAGAGTGTCCTTGTCATCAAGGCGGTAGCACTTGTACTTGCACTGACTCTTGGCAATCCCAATCTTCACCTTCTTCACCATAGCATCAAGAAGCTGGGCTTGGCGAATCTGGTCTTCTAAGGTAGGAGAGACTTGAAGGTTGGCGAGGAAACCTTGAGGAACAACTTACAGATTCAGTTTGCGGAAAGCTTCACAAAGCTCGGGTTGATAAGGCTTAAGAATCAAACTGCTGCAGTAGGCCTTTCTGCTCAAAGCGTCAGCAATCACATTGGCCTTGCCTGGAGTATACTCGATACTCGGATTATACTCTTGAATCATTTCGACCCATCGAATTTGCCTTAGGTTGAGATTAGGCTGAGTGAAGATGTACTTGAGACTCTTGTGATCAGTGAAAGTATCCACTTTTCTTCCCAATAGAAGATGTCTCCAAGTCAACAAAGCATGCACAACTGCCGCCAACTCGAGATCATGAGTGGGGTAGTTCTTCTCATTAGGCTTCAACTGGCAAGATGTATAAGCAACAACTTTCTTCTCTTGCATCAATACTGTGCCAAGACCTTGGAGGGAGGCATCACAAAAGACCTCGTACGGCTTGGATTCATCAGGCGGAGTCAGAACTGGAGCAGTGATCAACTTCTCTTTCAAAGCGTTGAAAGCAATATCACACTCCGGAGACCAAACGTACTTGACATGCTTCTGGAGAAGATTAGAGAGAGGCTTCGCGATCTTGGAGAAGTTTTCAACGAATCTTCGGCAATAGCTTGCGAGACCGAGAAAACTGCGGAGTTGCTTCACGTTCTGAGGAGGTTCCCAATTCACAATTGCAGACACCTTCTCAGGATTCACGGTAATGCCCTTGGCAGAGATGATATGACCAAGATAAAGAACCTCATCGAGCCAAAATTCACACTTGGAGAACTTGGCATAGAATTGATGTTCCCTGAGCTTATCAAGAACCAAACGCAAGTGCTTGGCATGATCTTGCTTGTTCTTGGAGAAAACCAGAATGTCGTCGAGATAGACCAAAACGAAGTCATTGGTGTAGGCATTGAAGATGAAGTTCATCATGCGAGAGAACGTCGGAGGAGAGTTGGCGAGGCCAAAAGATATGACAGCGTATTCATATGAACCAAAGCTTGTTCTGAATGCTGTCTTGGGAATATCTTCTTCACGAATGCGAATCTGGTGATAACCCATACAGAGATCAAGCTTGGAGAATACTTGGGCACCTTTGAGTTGTTCGAACAGCTCGTTGATGTTGGGAAGTGGGTATTTGTTCTTGATGGTCTTCTTGTTCACTGGACGGTAATCAACACAAAGTCGGTCCGTTCCATCCTTCTTCTTCACAAAAAGAACACCACAACCCCACGGAGAAGAACTAGGCCGGATAAGACCCATTCTTTCTTGCTCATCAAGTTGCTTCTTCAGCTCCTTCAACTCTTCAGGTCCGAGCTTGTAAGGACGTTTGCACACAGGTTCCGTACCAGGCTCAAGATCAATAACAAATTCAACTGGCCGGTGCGGAGGCATTCCTGGGAGCTCTTCTGGAAAGACGTCTTGATATTCGCAAACGACTAGAATTTGCGAGATGGCATCCAATTCACCCTTCTCATTGAGAGAAAACAGACGGATAGTATTATCCCGAGCGGCAAAGACAATTACATCCTCAGACGAATGAGTCAATTGAATCTGCCTGGCAGCACAATCAAGATGTGCCTTGTGATTAGAAAGCCAATCCATCCCGAGAATAAGATCAATATCCGAGTTACCAAGAATAATTGGGGAAGAAAGGAACTTGTAGTCACCCAATGTGATAGTAACCTCAGGGACGCAGGTGTTAGCTGTCATCTGCTTGCCCGGTGACACAATTTGCAAGGAACTGGTTGAGTGTAGCAAAGTGACTCTGATTGCTGCCTTGATTCCCTTGACTGCCTTGATTGCGCTCTTGAAGAATTTGCATGATCAACTGTGTGTTTGAATTGGTTGCGGCCATCACAGCTTGCCATGCCTCTGGAGGAGGTGGAGGTGGTGGCGGATCAGGATTCGGAGTCGTGCACGTTGGAGGAGCCATCCTGAAGAGGGTGACCACCATTAGCACATTGACAGATAAATATTGAAGCTGAAACCAATGGAATGAAAATTGCAACATATAGTCTTCACATCCGAACAAAATGAACGAATGCATTCCTCTGCAAATGGTAACATATCCATAAATTGAGAAGCCACGTAGAATTAAGGTAGAGAAATAAATCAACAAGGTACAGATCAAGAACAAATAATTGGTAAGAAATCCTAATCTCAAACCAATATCCATGGAAGAAGAACTAGAGCTACTAGAATTCCCACCTATGAAACTCCCGAACTTTTCCGGTTATGCAATCAGGTGTTGGGGATATAGGGGAAGCATAATATCTCACCCAAACTAGCAAATCCTACATCCAGCTGTGTCCATCCTTCAACACATATCCAAGAAACCTTCGGAAACCGTCTACCTCAACCTTCGAAAAGCATCCGTTATACAAGTTATGGCGATACTCCCGAACTCCCGCCCCAGTACTGGGTGGCGTCGAGGTTATCTCACCAACGAACTGCATAAAAGAGATTTTCGATGTCGGCGAACATATCTCAAGTATTCCAGAATTGCAACGATAAAATTATGATGACAACACCTCAGAGCTCAACTCCCCGGGACACTTCCACTAAACCCCTGACAGGAGGCAGCAAGACAATGTTCTCATCATAAGCCATCGGAACGATTCCAAGATACTCGCGTGATCCTAAATTTTTTTTAGTGAAATTTGAGAAGAGAAGAGTCAAAACTCTACGTCAGGATGCCTTACCAGAGCGATGAGGAGACTGGGAAGTAAAGAGAATTCCTAGACTCTCCGATATATAATTCCTAAATGACTCAAAACATTTTTTCTAGACACAACTCGGCTGCAAAAAACGATCAAGCAATGGGGCTCCTAAGGTCGGGGAAGGCTTTGATTACCAACTTGTAACACCCTCGATGCGACTATAGCTCCCACGTGTCGAGGCACGACTTAGAGACATAATCGCATTGAAGGCATATGTCGCAAGTTAGGCAATCTTCACAAACATCCCATGTAATGTAATAATAAAAGGGGAGAACATAGTTGGCTTACACTCGCCACGTCAATCAAGTACAAAGATAACATTACATCATCCAAAACACTCATGGCCCGACTACGGTGCCAAAATAGAAGAAAACCCAACATGCGACAACGGTCCCAATCACCCCCAACTGGGCACCACTACTGATCATCGGGAAAGGAAACATAGTAACGCTGAGAGTCCTCGTCTAACTCCCACTTGAGCTCGTACTCGTCACCTGGAGCGGAAACACCTGGACCTGCATCTGGAATTATAGTAATCTGTGAGCCACAGGGACTCAGCAATCTCGCACCCTCACGATCAAGACTATTTAAGCTTATAGGAAGGGGTAAGGCGAATATAAGTGGAGCTGCAGCAAGCGACTAGCATATGTGGTGGCTAACTTATTCGCAAAAGAGAGCGAGAAGAGGAGGCAAAGCGCGAGCGAGAAACTAGAGGAACAACCTGCGCAAACATTACTCCAACACCGTGTCCACTTCCCGGACTCCGCCGAGAAGAGGCCATCACGGTAACATACTCAGTTGATTTGTTTTAATTAATTAAGGTTCAAGTTATCTACAACCGGACATTAACAAATTCCCATCTGCCCATAAGCACGGGCACGACTTTCGAAAGTTCAATCCCTGCAGGGGAGTCCCAACTTAGCCCATGACAAGCTCTCACGGTCAACGAAGGAATAGACCTCCTCCCAAGATGTTCCGATCAGACTCGGTATCTCGGTAACTCAAGACACTTCGACAGGTTAAAACAAGACCAGCAACACCGCCCGAATGTGCCGACAAATCCCGATAGGAGCTGCACATATCTCTTTCTCAGGGAACACTCAGATGAGCGCTCCATACAACTAAAACCAAACCTTGAGTTTCCCCGAGGGGGCGCTGCACAGGACTCTAGTTTGGACCAACACTCAGAGGAGCACTGGCCCGGGGGGGTTTAAATAAGATGACCCGTGGGCTCCGGAAACCCGAGGGAAAAGAGGCTAGGTGGCAAATGGTAAGACCAAGGTTGGGCATTGCTGGAAAAGCTTTAATCAAGGCGAACTATCAAGGGGTTCCCATTATAACCCAACCGCGTAAGGGACGCAAAATCCGGGAACATAACACCGATATGACGGAAACTAGGGCGGCAAGAGTGGAACAAAACACTAGGCGAGAGGCCGAGCCTTCCACCCTTTACCAAGTATATAGATGCATTAAGATAACATAGCAATATAATGATATCCCAACAAGTAAATAAAAGATGTTCCAACAAGGAACGGCCTCCAATCTTCACCTGCAACTAGCAACGCTATAAGAGGGGCTGAGCAGAGCGGTAACATAGCCAATCAACGGTTTGCTAGGACATGGTGGGTTAGAGGTTGACATGGCAATTTGGGAGGCTGACAAGCAAAAGGTAGGCATCGTAGCATTGGCATAGCAAAAGAGCGAGCAAACTAGCATAGCAAAGATAGTAGTGATTTCGAGGGTATGATCATCTTGCCTCCAACGCTGTCAGAGTTGACTGGATCCTCAAAAGCAAACTCAACGGGCTCCTCGGTAGCGAACTTGTCTCCTAGCTCTACCCAAACAAGACAAACAAGCAACAAGGATACAATCAACCACGTGCAAGAACAAGCAATATGATGAAATGATGATATGCTATGCGGAATGCGATGCGGGATGCAAAATGTAAGATATGACAGGAAATGCATGAACCTGGCCTCAATTTGGAATTACAAGGGTGCCACTGGAAAGATGAGATGAAATCGCTTGAAAACGATATAAAGAACGCCGGAATCGGAGTTACGGTTTGGAAATGGCAAGCGTTTTAAGAATGACACCGGTCTGCGATTTACAGCAAGTAGGCATCTAAATGCAACGAACAAAACATGCTACAGCACCCAAACATGGCAACAAAATACATGGCAGGGATGCACACAAGATGCGTAACAAAAGACTAGCACTGAGCCACGGCCAATTCATCCATTATGAGGTTCAAACAAGCATGGCAAAAACGCAAATGCAAAGCAGATTCCAGACTTAGTGAAATTAACACTTGTCTGAAATTTCAGATCGTGAAGCCCTCTTCGGAGCAGCAAAACAACATGATACAAGACCTAATTAAGACAAGTAAGAATATGGCATGGAGCTACTCAACAAGCTTAACAAAAGACCCGAAGTGACCTGGGGTCAAAAGGGTTCACAAAATATACTAACGGGCACACAAACATAGCTAAAACACAATCAGTTTTCAGACTTAGTGAAAACTGAGACATGCTGAAATATAACTCACGAAGGCATGTAAACGAGCTCGATGCACTCACTACGGTGCAAGTCATGGCAAGGAAAGCCTACATCCATTAAGAAGGCACAAAATGCAAGCTAGAAATGGCAAGAATAATGGCATAGTATGCACGGATCAACTACAATAACATCGGCAAAATCGCAAACGAGTTGACGATCTGCCCAGATTCACCACGAAGCAAAAGTAGAGCTCGATTGACTCAAGCTAGGGTGCTCCATAATTGCAAACAAAGACAGGAATGGATAGAGCATAACATGATTAACAAAACTCCTTTACTGATCATCCTCAAAAGAGGCACGGATCACTAGGAAACAAGCTGAACATATGGCATCACGAACTAAATAATCCCACTTAGTGAAAACTACTGTCCCTGAAAACTGATTTACCGGGTGCCTCACTTTGCAAGCTTGCACAAGTCACCACACACATCCTAAAAATGCATGGGTTGCACCTCTGGAAAGATAACAAGATGCTTAACAAAACATATGAAGGACTCACAGGCATATCATGCACACATTAATCATGGCAAAAATGACAAAAGTCTAAGATGAACTAGCAGATCTGACAATTAACTCACGAAGCCTCCTTCTAGCAGCATTTTGGGCATCAAGATGAGCTCAAATTAAAATGATTCAATGGAATGAAATGATGTACTCGTCGAGGCGAACATTTTGATATACTATATGCCCAAATCGGAGCTACAAATGCAAAGTTACGGCAGGTCAAAGTATGCACAAAAAATTAGGGTTCGGGAGAGAAAAGTCAACCGAGGAGATATTTTCGGATCTCAGATCCAGATCGCATGGGAACCGAGGATGGTCGGGGAAGCTCGCCCGAGTTGAAGAAGTTCGCCGGAGTTCATCGGAGAGGTAGATCCGGCCACTCCCGGCCGGATCCGGCGGCGGGGCGGCGGCAGCGGCCGGCGAGGGACGCGGCGGAGCCGGCCGGCTCGGG
>NC_041384.1:173860304-173897119 GCF_002162155.2 Triticum dicoccoides
GGCTCGGGGCGGTGTTCCGGCGAGGCGGGCGAAGGGCGGCCGGTGCGGGCTCCGACGTGGAACTCCGGTCGGCGGGGCGGCCGGCGCCGGAGGAGAAGAAGCGGGGCGGCGGCGCTGCGGATCGGGCGAGGCGGCGGAGGCCAGTGGCGCGGGCCACGTGGCGGGATGCAGCTGGCTGGGCGCGGCAGCAGACGCGTCCGGCCGGGGGCGGACGTGTCCGTCGGTGGCGGGATGCGTTTTTTTAGGGGGTAGGGTTTCAGGGAGATAGAGATCCGAAAACGAAGGGGGGGTGTATTTATAGGCATAAGTGGAGCTAGGAGAGTCCAAATGAGGTGCGGTTTTCGGCCATGCGATCGTGATCGAACGCTCTAGACGATGGAGCAGAGTTTGGTGGGCTTTGGGCCAAATTGGAGGGGTGTTACGCTAGAAATGACCACCGGAGGAGAACGAAGCGCCGGAATGCAAAACGGACAACGGGGAAAATGCTCGAATGCATGAGATGAACACGTATGCAAATGCAATGCACATGGTGACATGATATGAGATGCATGACAACGAAAACCACACACGGAGACAAAACCCGAACCCGAGAAAATAAATATAACTTAACGCCGGAGACGGCAAGAGTTGGAGTACAAATTGGGAAAGTTATATCCGGGGCGTTACAGAAAGTTACGCCCCTGGCCACCAGGTCAGGTTTGGAAGCTTAAACTACACGACTGATATCTGCGGAGACTTGATCTTCGATGGATTCGAGCCCCTGCCTTGTGCTTCACACGGGCACGATGAGTATGATTTAGCTCTACCATTGGACAGTGTTCAGGAGATCTTACCGGCAGCCGCTCCGACCCTCAATTCAGAGCCAGTTGCGCCATCCATGGACGGGTGGATGGACCCTGCCACGGAGGCCTTATCCTCAGCGGCGATCGAGCCAAACATCGACCTTACCCTGCACGAGAGCCGTGTTGTCAAACTGCCGGACCCTTCTTCGGCCACGGACTCCGAACCGCGTGCGCCCGTTCCTAGCGAATCCGATTGGGCGCCGATCATGGAGTTTACCTTCGCGGATATTTTTCAGCACTCGCCCTTTGGCGACATACTGAACTCATTAAGGTCTCTCTCCTTGTCAGGAGAGTCCTGGCCGAACTATGTCCGGCAAGATTGGGATGCGGATTATGAAGAAATTCACCGCCCACCCACTACCCACTGTCTATGATTTAACTGACATGCTCGACTTCGACTCCGAAGACATCGACGGTATGGACGACGATGCAGGAGACGAACAGGAACCACTGCCCACAGGGCACCAGACGCCCACTTCATCATATGACATATATATGGTGGACACACCAAAATAAAACGACGACGAGGAACGGAAGAACACAATGGAGGATTATCCCCTCGAGAAGCAGTCAAAGCGGCGGCGCAAGCGCCGCCCCAAATCCTGCCTCGGCAAAAACAACGATCATATAGACCCAGCGTTCGAGCAGGGTGAACAAACTCCGGACCACGGCAACACAGAGAATCAAACGGAACAACCCGACTCTGTCAAAGATAATAATCCGGACGACATCACACCGGACAGACACCCGGAGCAATAGAATGCCCATCAAAGGCTTGTTGCCACCGCGAGGAGTCTAAAAAAGCATAAGCAAAGGCTTAAGGCTGTGCAAGACACACTCAGAATCAGATGGAGTAAAGTACTCAACAAAGCGGCGAAATACGGTGGTAATCGCCACACCAAGAGCTACCCGGAGCGGAAGTTGCTACCTGAATTCGATGAGGAGGCCTTAGATCCCCCGCAACCAAAAATTAAAATGGCCATTCGGCCGGATAGACGACCTCACGACCAACATAAAGCGGCAAACCATGCCGCACATAAGCCAATACGCGATCCACGTGAGGGCTCGCATCAAAAGGACGGCGCAACCAGATCCATTTATGGACCATGCAAGCGCGCTCCAGCATACGATGCAACACAACAAATCCGAACACCATGGTACACCCAGATACAGGGGTGCCACACACCCCCTATGTTTCACCGACGAGGTGCTGGACCATGAATTTCCAGAGGGATTTAAACCCGTAAACATAGAGGCATATGATGGAACAACAGACCTTGGGGTCTGGATTGAGGACTATATCCTCCATATCCATATGGATCGAGGAGATGATCTCCACGCCATCAAGTACTTACCCCTCAAGCTCAAAGGACCAGCTCGGCACTAGCTTAAAAGCCTCCTCGAAAACTCCATTGGAAGCTGGGAAGAGCTCGAAGACGCTTTTCGGGCAAATTTTCAGAGGACTTATGTCCGACCTCCGGATGTGGACGATTTGAGTCATATAACTCAACAGCCCGGAGAGTCAGCCCGAATGCTTTGGAACACGTTTCTTACTAAAAAGAACCAAATAGTCGACTGTCCGGACGCCGAAGCCTTGGCAGCCTTTAAGCACAGCGTCCGAGACGAATGGCTTGCCAGACACCTCGGCCAAGAAAAGCCGAGAACAATGGCAGCATTAACAAGCCTCATGACCCACTTTTGCATGGGCGAGGACAGCTGGCTAGCCTGATGCAGCACCAGCGACCCAAGTACATCCGAAGTTAGAGACGCAAACGGGAAATCATGATGCAGCAAAAATAATAAGCGCCGGAATAAATAAGACAGCCCGAAGAGCACGGCGGTAAACGCCGGATTCAAAAGCTCTCGGCCAGGTCAGCAAAAGCTGCCCTCTAAAGGCGCCAGAGATGAATTGTCCAGCTTAAACAAAATTCTGGACCAAATATGTCAGATCCATAGCACCCCCGATAAACCTGCAAATCATACCCACAGAGAATGTTGGGTCTTCAAGCAGTCTGGCAAACTCAACGCCGAACATAAGGGGCAGGATACACCAAGCGAAGACGAGGATGAGCCTCGCACGCAAAACACTGGGGAACAGAAGAAAATTCCATTAGAAGTCAAAATAGTAAACATGTTACACGTGATAAAGGGGAGAAGCAAAGCAGCACTCCCATCTAAACATGCCCAAGGGCCTATCACCACGGAGTTCTACCACTAGCCGTCTCAACCAATCACCTTCGACCATCAGGATTACTCAGCAAGTATCCGGAGCGCAGGATGGGCTGCCTTGGTATTAGATCTAATAATTGACGGATACCACTTCACACGAGTCCCGATGGACGGCGGCAACAGCTTAAACCTGATATATCCGGACACAATCCACAAAATGGGGATAGACCCAACGAAAATTTGCCGCAGCAATACTACCTTTAGAGGAGTAACGCCTGGCCTAGGGGCTCATTGCACGGGTTCCCTGCTACTAGAAGTTGTATTCGGCTTCCCCGACAACTTCCGTAGCGAAAATTTAACCTTCCACATTGCTCCATTCCAAAGTGGCCATCAAGCACTACTTGGACGTGAAGCTTTCGCTCGCTTTAACGCAATACCGCATTACGCTTCCCTCACGCTTAAGATGCCCGGTCCACATGGCATCATTACAGTAAATGGAAATATTGAGCGATCTGTGCGCGCCGAAGAGAGCGCAGCTGCCTTGACAGCCGCACACTAAAACAGCCTCACCAACTAAAGCATTCGATAGGTCATAAAGACCACGAACACGGTTAGACGAGTCCGGCGCAGCTATATGTAAGTCATACAGGTTTGATGACCACACGCCTATTACAAATACAAGGGGCTCAACGCGCGCAGACAAGTGGCAATTTTTACTCATCTTGAACTATACATGGTTTCTTTAAACCTACTTTTTTTGCACGACAACTTTTCACCTAAGTTCCTCTCTTTTACAGATGACCATCGTGCTACACCCGTCCAGAATACGGCACAACGGAGACACAGGCGCAGACGTGCAGCAGGGACCCGTTCAAAGGATTCTTTTTAGATTAAGACCCTGCGTCAACCTTTTTTTTACTGTCTCTTGTTGATACACATCCCTCGGATTCTCAGCACAATTGAGAAGGATGCTAACGTCTTGGCATGTGGCCACGCCAGAACTATGCACGTACCTAGACACTAGGGGCTTCTTACAAAGGGCACTGTTTAGGCCTGGTTCACACCATAAAGACTGAATACCTTAGGGAGTGTTTGGTGTCGCGAGGTTGGCCTTATATGCATCAGCTCCGAATCATGTCTTTGGTCAAATGTTGGGTTTGCCCGGCTCCTGTGTTTTGCTGCCTTACGTTCCGCTCTATCGGCTAAGGCGGCACTAGGAGAACTACTGCGATTGTGCCCTGGTTCATCCGGACGAGCACCTCAGTAGAGAAAGCCGAAAACTGACTGTCATGATATAGCGCGAGACTGGTCAACCACTCGATGACCTATCGGAATCTTAGAATTCCTCCGCCTTAACGAAGGGCCATTTCCCGGCCAGGCATATACGCACGCCAAACTCGGGTGAGTGCGGAGCCACCAGGGGCTATATAGTAGCCCCACTATCAAACTCCTATGGTTAAGTGAAAGTGTTAAAGCATTATAGTCCGGTTGCCTAGTTCGCTGTGCTATCACCTCCTTATTAGGACCAATACGTAGTATTAAGTGTGAATAAGCGTCTTCTATGAACACCCCCGCATTCTATGCGTGGGGGCTGAAGCCGACGACTGCAATCTTTCAGGTTATACACATGTATACATAAACGGCCGCACAGGAGGCATCACAATACTTTTGGGCACAAGTATAAATACAGCCTTGATAAATTCAATAAAACATTGTTTTTACAATGGGAATACATGTCACTCAAACATAATATTCTTTGAGCACTAGGCCTCTATCAAACAAGCACTGTCAAGAACTTCTTCAAAATAGTGCTCGACAGCCACTCGGCCTATTGCCGAACCCTGCGCCGCAACAGTGGTAGCATCCATCTTCGCCCAGTATGCTTTGACACAGGCAAGGGCCATCCGCGAGCCTTCTATACACGCCGACCTCTTCATCGCATTGATGTGCGACAGCGCACCAAGGAACTGCTACACTAAGCTGAAATAGCTGTTCGACTTCAGCTTTTCCGGCCATAGATGATCTACGACGGACCTCATGGCAAGTCCGGACAATCTATCGAGTTCGGCCCATTCGGCAAGCCGATCAGTTAGTGGAAGCGGACGCTCTGGAACGTTAAACTGCAACTAGAATAGCTTGTCCACTTCACGATCTGTTTGATCTCGGAAGTATTCGACCGCATCGACAGCACTCACCATCAAATCCAGATATGCGCCTGCCGAACTCCACAGCCGATCCAGAGGGGCATACCGCGAATCTCCGAACTTCCTCCGCAGCAAAAAGGGCTTCCCAGCCACAATATCACCGGCTTCACGCAGCTCCTCCTTCTTCGCTCTCATGGCCGAGCGGGTGTCTTTGGTCACCACCGTGGCCTTTTCAAGGTCCGTTGTCTTCGCTCGGTTTTCTTCTTCAAGGAACTAGCAACGGTCGGTAGTGTCTTTTTTTAACTTTACGGCCATCTTGGCCATCTTCTCTTTGCTCTCGCAATGCGCGGCCTTCTCGGCTTTCAACTCTTCGACCGCCTTCAAAGCAACCGCATTACTACTCCTTGCTTGTTCTTTGGCTCGGGCAAGTTCCGCCCGAAGGGTTTCCACGGTGGCAGCTCCATCTGCAATCGCAAAATATTAAAGATACTGGCATCACGCTGCTCTTACTATGTGGCATTCACCAGAAAATATCACTTACCCTGTGCCTCGTCAAGCCTCTTGTTGACAAGCTCGATGTCGGCATCCGCCGCATCCAGTTGCCGCTTCAGTTTGACAAACTCATGAGTCCGGCTAGCCATCGGAGCTCCCACTACCTGCACATTAAAGCGGTATGGTTATTACTTGGGACTACGATCCTCTGCTTGCCGCCGTTCTCGGCGACAACCAGAGTCTCAGGGGCTACTATCTACACAGGGCACACTTAAAAATGTGCGGTACTATTACAAAGGTATATCATCTCACGTACCTCAAAGCCCGTTAGTAGACACGTAAAGGCGTCATTCAACCCGCTTTTGGCGGACGAAATCCTTTCCATCACCGTACTCATTAATGTACGATGTTCTTCCGAGATGGTCGCTCGCTTCAACAGATCCCTCATGCGTCCGACCGCATACCAGACGGTGCCGGACTCCCTTGTTCGCCCTATTCGAGAGCCAGATGCTGGGGACTTTGGGTGACTATAGGATTATCTTCTGGCCTCACCGGATTCAGAGAGGCCCTCCGCGACGACACTTCAAGGTCGCCCGCTTCTTGAGCGGGGGAGTCCGGGGGAGGCGTTTCGCTCTCCATCATCTCCAGAAGAAGGTCCTATGAAGACGAGCTCAATTGAGAAGGGCTAAGATCCGAACTGTAAGATAAAAGCTTCGGTTATCTTCCTCGGAAATTAGGTAGAATATCTTTACTATTAAGTCTTTTTTTGATCACTTACGGCTCGTTAGAGGGCTGATCCCCGCGTGAACTTTGTGCGGCAAGAGCACCCCCAAGGCAGGACCCTCTATTGGAGACTTCTTCTCCCGTTTGGAAGCCTTGGTTTCCGAATCCGCAAAGGCAATCCTCTTCCTTCCCTAGAGCGAGAGACGGTCGGAATCTTCCCCTTGGTTATCCTCCTTCACGGAGGCGCTCATTCCCTCGGTTGGAATTGGTAGCGATGGGGGCCCGCTTTCACCCTCATTATTCCCCCCTTTATCTTCCTTTGAGGGCTCCGGGCAAGGTGCTAGATCGAGCATCTTTTCCAGTACCGGATTGTCCAAACCCTCAGGGAGTGGGGCCGAACACCGAATCATCTTCGCCTTTGTTAGCCAGTCCTGGTCGAAGAGCGATTTCATAGAATGACGTCATGATAAATGAAAGACGGTGTGTTCAGCTAAAGGATTACTTACTTGGTTGGCGGTGCGGTTGCTGCTCAGGCACATGTCCTCGGTAGTATCCGGACACTCTATTTGAGGCCCGAAGAATGATTTATACATATCCTCGTGCGTCAGGCCGAGGAAATTCTGAATAGTGCGCGATCCTTCTGGGTTGAATTCCCACAAGCGGAGGGGCCGACATTTGCAAGGGTGGACTCGACGAACCAACATGACTTGCATTACCATAACCAAACTAAAATCTCCCTCGAAGAGATCCCGGATGCGGCTCTGTAGTATGGGCACATCCTTGGCTAGACCCCAGCTCAGCCCCCTGCTGATCCATGACATCAGTTGTGGTGGAGGGCCCGAGCGAAAGGCGGGGGAAGCTACCCGCTTGGCACTTCTGGGAGCGGTGATGTAGAACCACTCCCGTTGCCATAATCCGGATACTTCTGGAAAGGAACCTTTTGGCCATGGAGCTCATGCAATCTTGCTTATTAATGCGCCTCCGCACGCTGCATGCTTCCCTTCGACCGTCTTCGGCTTCACGTCAAAGGTCTTGAGCCACAGGCCGAAGTGAGGGGTAATGCGGAGGAAGGCCTCACATACGACAATAAAAGCCGATATGTGGAGAAAGGAATCTGGGGCTAGATCATGGAAATCAAGCCCGTAATAGAACATCAAACCCCTTACGAAGGGATCCAGAGCGTGGCCTAGTCCTCGGAGGAAGTGGGAGATGAACACGACGTCTTCGTTGGGTTCAGGAGTGGGGACGACCTGCCCTCGGGTGGGCAGCCAATGTGAGACATTGGCGGTCAGGTACCTTGCCTCCCTCAATTTCTTGATATCCTCTTCCGTGACGGAGGAGGGCATCCACCGGCCCTGAAGGCTGGATCCGGACATGATTGAAGGTCCGAAGCACCTGACCTAGGCTTTGGGTGTTAGAACTCGAGGCGGGGGAAGGATTCAATTGAGCACGGGAGGAAAAAAGTAAAAGCCTTGTCCCTTTATAAAGAGGGTGAATATCAAGCGTCCTCCCCGTGGCCGTTTGGGACTTGCCTAAAATCTAGGAGTCCTAGGCACGGTTGGGTTACCCACATCTGTATTGATGAGAATCCCGTAATAAGGGGAACACGATCTCTGCTTTGACAAGACGTGTCAAGAAACTGCCTCGTGTTATGTGCGGGGCTAGTTAAAGAAAAGCGGTTCGAATAATCGCTGAGCCATGGCATAACGTCATGTGGCCAAAACGCGTCAGCAGATTAGATTTGTGGAAATATTGTTCTCTCTATGGTGGTATGTGGAACTTATTTTGCAGGGTTGGACACTATCCTTGTATTCAAATTCTTCCGTGATGTATTCGGAGGAGGAACCCGCCTTGCAATGCCGAAGAGAATACTACACGCCGGACTCATCGTCATTGAAGCCTGGTTCAGGGGCTACTGAGGGAGTCCTGGATTAGGGGGTCTCCGGACAGCCGGACTATATCCTTTGGCCAGACTATTAGACTATGAAGATACAAGATTGAAGACTTAGTCTCATGTCCGGATGGGACTCTACTTGGCGTGGAAGGCAAGCTAGGCAATACGGATATGTATATCTCCTCCTTTGTAACTGACCTTGTGTAACCTAGCCCTTTCCGGTGTCTATATAAATCAGAGGGTTTTAGTCCGTAGGACAACAGACAATCATACCATAGGCTAGCTTCTAGGGTTTAGCCTCTTCGATCTCGTGGTAGATCAACTCTTGTAATACCCATATCATCAAGAATAAATCAAGCAGGACGTAGGGTTTTACCTCCATCAAGAGGGACCAAACCTGGGTAAAACATCGTGTCCCCTGCCTCCTGTTACCATCCGCCTTAGACGCACAGTTCGGGACCCCCTACCCGAGATCCGCCGGTTTTGACACCGTCAGACACCTTCTTTCTGTGATTCCGAACTTTTTGCTTTGTTATCATTGAACTTTCTGGATTCTATGTACCTGAAACCTCCTCAATTGTTCTCTAAATGTCTCACATCTCTTTCTTTTCTAAATTTCCAAAAATGGGTTTTTAACAGCAAAACTTTGTATTTGTGAACTTATGGTTTTTCTGTCATGAACTTGCCCACAAAACATACTTTTATATCTGCAAATGAACTTTTTGTAGGTGAGGCTCTCTCCTATAGATCTACATGAAGTTATTTCTAGTTTTACACCTAAACCGACAACATAATTTTTGTTATGATAGAACATAGTTTTGTATAAAGCTTCATAAAATCACACAAAGCTTGTGCCAAATGAACCGTACAAAATAATGACCAAAAATTGCACTTTCACGAAAGCAAACTTCTGATTTTGCCCTATGACAGTCTTTGAACTTCCAGAATTTAACAATGGCACCAAGTAACTAGAAGGAGCTTCAGTAAGAAAGGTCAACGACACAATCTCTACTGAGCTTGCTCCATGACACTTTCTGAACTTGTCCAATTTACCAGTTGAGGGAGTCCTGGATTAGGGGGTCTTCGGGTAACCGGACTATACCTTCAGCCGGACTCCAGGACTATGAAGATACAAGATTGAAGACTTCATCCCGTGTCCGGATGGGACTTTCCTTGGCGTGGAAGGCAAGCTTGGCGATGCGGATATTCAAGATCTCCTACCATTGTAACCGACTTTGTGTAACCCTAACCCTCTCTGGTGTCTATATAAACCGGAGGGTTTTAGTCCGTAGGACAACTTCATCATACAACAATCATACCATAGGCTAGCTTTTAGGGTTTAGCCTCCTTGATCTCGTGGTAGATCTACTATTGTACTACCCATATCATCAATATTAATCAAGCAGGACGTAGGGTTTTACCTCCATCAAGAGGGCCCGAACCTGGGTAAAACATCGTGTTCCTTGCCTCCTGTTACCATCCGGCCTAGACGCACAGTTCGGGACCCCCTACCCGAGATCCGCCGGTTTTGACACCGACATTGGTGCTTTCATTGAGAGTTCCTTTGTGTCGTCGCCTTTAGGCCCGATGGCTCCTTCGATCATCAACAACGATGCACTCCAGGGTGAGACTTTTCTCCCTGGACAGATCTTCGTCTTTGGCGGCTTCGCACTGCGGGCCAATTCGCTTGGCCACCTTGAGCAGATTGAAAGCTACGCCCCTGGCCATCAGGTCAGGTTTGAAAGCCTAAACTACACGGCTGACATCCGCGGGGACTTGATCTTCGACGGATTTGAGCCACAGCCAAGCGCGCCGCACTGTCTCGATGGGCATGATATAGCTCTGCCACCGAACAACGCCTTGGAGGCCGCACACACATCGGTTCCGACCATTGATTCGGAGCCTACTGCATCGATCGAGGATCAGCGGTTGGACGCTGCCTCAGGGGCTGCGATCTCAGAGGCGACCGAGCCGAACTCCATCCCCGTACTCCGCATGGCCTGTGACTCCGAGGAGCCGGATTCCTCTCCAAACTCCGAGCCCCCCGCGCCCCTGCCGATCGAATCCGATTGGGCGCCGATAATGGAGTTCACCGCCGTGAACATCTTTCAGCACTCGCCCTTCGGCGACATCCTGAATTCTCTAAAGTCTCTCTCTTTATCAGGAGAGCCCTGGCCGGACTACGGTCAGCAAGGTTGGGATACGGACGATGAAGAAATTCAAAACTCACCCACCACCCACTTCGTAGCCACTGTCGACGACTTAACCGACATGCTTGACTTCGACTCCGAAGACATCGACGACATGGACGATGATGCAGGAAACGAACAAGAACCAGCACCTGTAGGGCGCTGGAAGGCCACCTCATCATATGACATATATATGGTGGACACTCCAAAGGATGGAGATGGCGATGGAACAGCGGGGGACGATACCTCTAAGAAACAGCCCAAGCGCCGGCATCAGCGGCACCACTGTAAATCCCGCCAAAGCAAAAACGGTGATTCCGGCACGGGAGATAATACTACTCCGGGTAGCGCCGAAGAACACCCCCTCCAGCAAGATTCAACACAGGAGGACAGAGAAGCCAGCCCTCACGAGAGGGCGACGGACCAAGAGGTTGAGGACGATAATTATACGCCTCCCTCCGAAGACGAGGCAAGCCTCGACGACGACGAGTTCGTCATGCCAGAGGATCTCGCCGAACAAGAGCATTTTAAACGCAGACTTATGGCCACGGCAAGCAGCCTCAAGAAAAAGCAATAACAGCTTAGAGCTGATCAGGATTTGCTAGCTGACAGATGGACTGAAGATCTTGCGGCCGAAGAGTATGAACTCGAACGCCCCTCCAAGAGTTACCCAAAGCGCAGGCTGCTACCCCGACTAGAGGAGGAAGCACCTACATCACCAGCGCATGACATGGCCGACCGGCCACCTCGTGGCCGCGACAGAGAGGCCTCTCGGCCGTCCACTCAAGCCATGCCCCGGCGCCACGTCAAGCATACTAAGGCACGGGAAAATGCGCCCGACCTGTGCGACATACTGGAGGACAAGGCAAGGCAAACAAGATCGATCTACGGATAACGCAGGCGCCCCACGGCACGTGACGGTGATCGTCACTCCGGACGCAATGATCCGGCCGGGCCGAACTCAACTGACAAAGCTCCTTCGAGCTGCGTCGTGATATAGCCCAATACAGAGGCGCCGCACACCCACTATGCTTCACAGTTGAAGTAATGGATCATAAAATCCCTGAGGGCTTCAAACCCGTAAACATCGAATCATACGATGGCACAACAGATCCTGCGGTATGGATCGAGGATTATCTCCTTCATATCCACATGGCCCGCGGTGATGAACTACACGCCATCAAATACCTCCCACTCAAACTTAAGGGACCGGCCTGGCATTGGCTTAACAGCTTGCCAGCAGACTCAATCGGTTCTTGGGAGGACCTGGAAGCCGCATTCCTTGACAACTTCCAGGGCACTTATGTGCGACCACCGGACGCCGATGACCTAAGCCACATAATTCAGTAGCCAGAGGAATCGGCCAGGCAATTCTGGACACTGTTCCTAACAAAGAAAACCAGATAGTTGACTGTCCAGACGCAGAGGCCTTAGCGGCCTTCAAGCATAATATCCGTGACGAGTGGCTTGCCCGGCACCTGGGACAGGAAAAGCCGAAATCTATGACAGCCCTCACGACACTCATGACCCGCTTTTGCGCGGGAGAAGACAGCTGGCTAGCTCGCAGCAACAATCTAACCAAGAACCCTGGTAATTCAAATACCAAGGACAAAAGTGACAGGTCGCGTCGGAACAAATAAAAGCGCCGCATTAACAGCAACAGCAACGAGGATACGGCAGTTAATGCCGGATTCCGAGGCTACAAATCCGGTCAACGAAAAAAGCCATTCAAAGGAAATACTCAGGGCCCGTCCAGTTTGGACCGAATACTCGACCGCTTGTGCCAGATACATGGCACCCCCGAAAAGCCAGCCAATCACACCAACAGGGACTGTTGGGTGTTCAAGCAGGCAGGCAAGTTAAGAGCCGAAAACAAAGACAAGGGGCTGCATAGCGATGACGAGGAGGAGCCCAGGCCGCCGAACAACAATGGACAGAAGGGATTTCCCCCGCAAGTGCGGACGGTGAACATGATATACGCAACCCACATCCCCAAGAGGGAGCGGAAGCGTGCGTTACGGGACGTATATGCGATAGAGCCAGTCGCCCCAAAGTTCAACCCATGGTCCTCCTGCCCGATCACCTTTGATCGAAGGGACCATCCCACTAGCATCCGCCACGGCGGCTTCGCCGCATTGGTTCTAGACCCAATCATTGACAGATTTCATCTCACAAGAGTCCTCATGGACGGCGGCAGCAGCCTGAACCTGCTTTACCAGGATATAGTGCGAAAAAATGGGCATAGATCCCTCGAGGATCAAGCCCACCAAAACGACCTTTAAAGGCGTCATACCAGGTGTAGAAGCCAACTGTACAGGCTCAGTCACACTGGAAGTGGTCTTCGGATCTCCGGATAACTTCCGAAGCAAGGAGTTAATCTTCGACATAGTCCCGTTCCGTAGTGGCTATCACGCACTGCTCGGGCGAACCACATTCGCAAAATTCAACGCGGTACCGCACTATGCATACCTCAAGCTCAAGATGCCAGGCCCTAGAGGAGTAATCATGGTCAATGGGAACACCGAACGCTCCCTCCGGACGGAGGAGCACATGACAGCGCTCGCAGCTGAAGTACAAAGCAGCCTCTCTAGGCAGTTCTCCAGTTCGGCCTTCAAAACGCCGGACACTGTTAAGCGCGCCCGGAGTACCCTACAACAAGACCGCCTGGCATGTTCTAAGCTAGTGTAGCAATGCGGCCCAACCCTAGCCCTCGCGATATAGCGAAACCAGTGCTTCGCGTACATAACTACGCTCTTGAAAGACCATGGGCATAGGGGAAGGGGCACTATCACGGCACGCCCGAAATACGGCTTAAACCGCACCAGGGGCTACCGGATTCCTTTTTTTTCTTTTTTTCTCTTACTCTCAGGACTCCATACTTCGGATGACCCGTTCGGCAATTCAACTACCGCACAAATGATGCAAGATCCAGGAAAGAAAACAAGCCACGCCGCATTATGGAACTCCCAGGTGGTCTCTATTGCGAGCAGTATACCTATTTTTAATACAATTCTGTGGCCTGCCCCTGTCCAGGACATGTTAAATAGTGTAATTTCTTTTGCTTATCGCACTATTTGTATCATTCCGCTTTCATAGCAGACTTTCTATAAACAATGCATAGCTTTTGTCTATTTTTTGCATTATCCTCTTTTTATATATATGTTTATCAATAACATGTCACATCCGTACACCGTGGTACGGCAAAAATACGCCAGGGGCTTCAGTACCCATCAATATGGCGTGAGAAGTCCATACACTTTCACAAGTGTGGCACCCCGAACCTATAGCACTATATGCATCGGCTCCGAATCATGATTTGGGTCAATAGTTGGGTTTGCCCGGCTCCTATGTTTTGGTGCCTTACGTTCCGCTATATCGGCTAAGGTAGCACTAGGAGAACCACTGCGATTGTGCCCCAGTTGAGCTGGGCCGAGCACCTCAGTGGAGAAAGCTAAAACTAACTGTCATGATGAGGCGAGAGACCGGTCGCTGTTCGAGAGGTTTTTCGAGTCCTTAAAGACTTATGCCGCTTCGAGCGAGGAACCGGCTTTGTCCGGCCAAGGCGTGGATAGCGCCCTGAACTCGGTCTTCCGAATACTAGGGGCGTCGCTGAAATTTAAAATTATAGAGTTCTATGGCTAAGTGAGAGTGTTCAAGCATTATAGTCCAATTGCCTTGTTCGTTGTGCTGAGCGCCTCCCTCGACGGACCCAATCATGGGAAAAAGAGCACTCAGGTTTATCCCGAACACCCCAGCACTAGTGGCATGGGGGCAGAAGCCGACGACTGGCCATCTCTCAATTTTTTTGATAAACGGCCGCACAGAAAGTAATACTTTAAATTCAAGCATTGCTTAGCGCATATGAACAAGTTTTCAGCGCACAGGATAGCACGAGCGAGTTCATTCAAAAATTACATCCATGGTACATTCATCCGCCATAAGGCGGGCACCAGCCAGAACATCCTTGTAATAGTTCTTGGGCCTGCGATGCTCCTTCCCCGGCGGCGGCCCATCCCTCATAAGCTTCTCGCCGTCCAGCTTACCCCAGTGCACCTTTGCACGGGCAAGGGCCCTACGGGCACCTTCGATGCAGACGAAGCGGTTGATGACCTCGAGCCTTGGACAAGCCTCCACCGGCCGCCACACCAGTCTGAAGTAGCTCCTAGGCAGGGCTTCTCCAGGCCACAACCGAACTATGAAGCCCTTCAGGGCCTGTTCGGCCGCCTTGTGGAGCTCGACCAGCTGCTTCAGCTGGTCGCCCAAGGGCACCGGGTGTCCGGCCTCAGCGTACTGAGACCAGAACACCTTCTCCGTCGAGCTGCCTTCCTCGGCTCAGTAGAATGCGGCGCATCGGATACGCTGCGGCGAAGATCTGCGAATGCCCCTGGAGAGCTCTGGATTCGGGTAAGTAACAAGTAGTTTACTTTTATATGTCTGCTTTGCATAGAGAATACCTTACCCGCCGCTATCTTCTTCAACGCATCCGATTCCTGGAGGGCCTTCTGGGTTTCGGCCTTGGCAGATTTGGCAGTTTTAAGGGCCACAGCAAGCTCGGACGCTCGCATCTTCGAGTCGAGCTCCAAACTCTCATGCTTTTTCATGAGAGCCTGAAGCTCTTGCTGCACCTCGCCGACCTGCACCTCAAATTTCTCCCGCTCGGTGCGCTCCGTGGCCGCTCTCTTCTTGGCCTCGGACAGCGCCGGCTTAAGGGTCGCCACCTCATTTGTGGCCCCTACAATAAGCAGTATACTCCTGTCATTTTTTGCAATTGCGTCTTCTTATAGGCATTTTTTCTATAAGGTATCTCTTACCTTCTTTCTCCTCGGGCTGCTGTTTGGCAAGGCTGAGCTCTTGCTCGGTCCGCTTGAGGCCCTGCTTCAGGGCACCCACCTCCGCAGTTAGTGTGGCGATGGCCAGGAGCGAAGCCTGCATACGTATGTTGACTCTTTCTAGTTAGACTCCTGCGATATTTAATAGATCCTCTATTCGGCTTTTCTTTCCGAATGCCAAACAGAGCATCAGGGGCTACTGTCTATGCGGTAATATTTTTACATATTTTTACTTACCTCGAAGCCTGTTAGAAGGCTAGCACAAGCTTCAGTAAGTCTGCTTTTGGCGGACCGAACCTTCTGGATCACCGTACTCATGATGGTACGGTGCTCCTCGTTGATGGAGGCGCCCTTAAGCACCTCCAGCAGATTGTCCGGCGCCTCCGGTTGGACGGAGGATGCCGGCTCAATAGGCTTGCTCCTCTTGGCAGGAGTTCGCCTGTCGCGGCCCGGAACCGTTGATGATTCCGGCGCGGTGTCCGGCTTAAAGCCGGACTTGGAGCCCTGGGGGTCTTGTCCCCTTTACTCCTGGAGTCCGGGAGGTTGCCTCGCGGCTCCTCCTGGACCACCTCCTCTTGCCCCGGAGCTTGTCGTGACGCCACTTTGGCGTCATCCGCAGCACAGGGGGAGGCAGCAGGCGGGACTGAATTCACGTCCGATGAATCCAGGGAGCCGCTCGACGACTCGTCGATCCCGTCCTTGGGCGGGCTACATGATTATATTCAACATTAGGGAAAGCTGTGCAACAAAAGGAATATCATGAGTTACTCTGGTATCCGAACACTTACGATTTCACCGGACGCTTGGCCCTGTCCGGCCACTCCTCTTTGTCCTCGTCGGCGTCGGGGGCGTAGTCCGACGGAGGGGTTTTCCTCTTCTTGGACCCTTCGGCCTCCCCTACTGGGGCGGCCTTCCTCTTCTTTCCTCCCCCCGTTGGAGGGGGAGAGGTCTCTTCTTCCTCCTCCTCGTCTTCACGGGAGGAGTGCGTCTCGGACTCATCGGATGACGAGTCCGACACCACCATATGCCGAGGACTCTTTCGAGTCCCCGTGGCCTTCTTCTTCTTGGCCTTCTTCTCCGGCACCGCATAAGGTGCCGGAACCAGCAGCTTCACTAGGAGAGCAGGGGCTGGGTCTTCGGGCAAGGGAGCCGGACAGTTAATCAGTCCAGACTTCGCCTACCAATCCTGTCAAAGCAGGACGCTGCGAGCTGAATCCGCGGTCTTCGGAGGCGGACGTGGGAGCCTCGGCGCCTTTGGTTAGCCCCCTCCATACATCTTTGTGCGTCGTGTCGAAGAGCCTGCTTAGAGTTCGGTGCTGCGCCGGGTTGAACTCCCACAAATTGAAGTCTCGTTCTTGACACGGAAGGATCCGGCGGACGAGCATGACCTGGACTACGTTGATAAGCTTGAGTTGCTTGTTCACCAGGGACTAGATGCATTTTTGCAGTCTGGTCACCTCTTCTTCGTCGCCCCACGACAAGCCCGTCTCCTTCCAGGACGTGAGCCACATAGGGGGTCCGGATCAGAATTCAGGGGCTGCGATCCACTCCGGATCGCGTGGCTCGGTGATGTAAAACCACCCTGACAGCCACCCCTTCAAGGTCTCCACAAAGGAGCCCTCGAGCCATAGGACGTTGGCTATTTTGCCCGCCATGGCACCTCCGCACTCCGCCTGGTTGCAGTGCACCACCTTTGGCTTGACGTTGAAGGTCTTGAGCTAGAAGCCGAAATGGGGGCGGATGTAGAGGAAAGCCTCGCACACGACGATAAACATCGAGATATTGAGGATGAAGTTCGGGGCCAGATCGTGGAAATCTAGGCCATAGTAGAACATGAGCCCGCGGACAAATGGGTGGAGAGGAAAACCCAGTCCGCGGAGGAAGTGGGGAAGAAATACTACCCTCTCATGGGGCCTTGGGGTGGGGAGAAGCTGCCTGTCGGTGTCAAAATCGGCGGATCTCGGGTAGGGGGTCCCGAACTGTGCGTCAAGGCCGGATGGTAACAGGAGATAAGGGACATGATGTTTTTACCCAGGTTCTGGCCCTCTCGATGGAGGTAATACCCTACTCCTGCTTGATTAATATTGATGATATGGGTAGTACAAGAGTTGATCTACCACAAGATCAAGGAGGCTAAACCCTAGAAGCTAGCCTATGGTATGATTGTTGTGTATGGAGTTGATTCTGTCCTACGGACTACAACCCTCCGGTTTATATAGACACCGGATAGGGTTAGGGTTACATAGAGTCGGTTACACTAGTAGGAGATCTTGAATATCCGCATCGCCAAGCTTGCCTTCCACGCCAAGGAAAGTCCCCTCCGAACACGGGACGAAGTCTTCAATCTTGTATCTTCATAATCCTGGAGTCCGGCCGAAGGTATAGTCCGGCTACCCGAACACCCCCTAATCCAGGACTCCCTCAGTAGCCCCTGAACCAGGCTTCAATGACGATGAGTCCGGCGCGCAAATTGTCTTCGGCATTGCAAGGCGGGTTCCTCCTCCAAGTCCTTTCGTAGAAGATTGTAAACACCAAGAGTAGTGTCCGGCTCTGTAAAATAAGCTTCCACATATTGCCATAGAGAGAATAATATTAACACAAATCCAATCTGCTGACATATTCCGGAGTGTGTCATCACACTACAGCTAAGTCCTTCATTCGAATCGTTTTCACTTTTCCACCTCAGCATGTTTTGCGAGGCGGTTTCCTTGGCACATCTTGTCAAAGCAGAGATCGTGTGCCCCCCTTTTACGGGATTCTCATCAATATAGATGTGGGTAACCCAATCGTGCCCGTTAGCACATTTTCTTGATTAAAGGCGAGTCCCCCACGGTTACGGGGAGGGCTCCTGGTATTCAACCTCTTATAAAGAGACCAGGGCCTTACTCCTTTTCTCCAATCCAAAACAAGTTCGCCCGTCGCCCCGAGTTCTAACACCCTAGGCTCCAGATTCCGGGCGCCTCAGACCTTCAACAATGTCCGGTTCCGACCTTCAAGGCCGATGGATGCCCTCCTCCATCACGGAGGAGGACGTGCTAAAGTTGAGAGAGGCTAAGTTCTTGACCGCCGAAATTCCGCACAGGTTGCCTGCTCAAAGGCAGGCTATCCCCAATCCCCAGCCCGATGAGAGCATAGTGTTCGTGTCTCACTTCCTTCAGGGGTTAGGCTTCCCGATGGATCCCTTTGTGAGGGGACTGCTGTTTTATTACGGGCTGGAATTCCATGACTTAGCTCCGGAGTCCATCCTCCATATCTCCTCGTTTATCGTTGTATGCGAAGCGTTCCTCCGTGTTACCCCTCACTTCGGATTATGGCTCAAGACTTTCAAAGTGGAGCCGAAGATGATCAAGGGACGGCACGCAGAGTGCGGAGGCGCTGTTATAAGCAAAAATGCCGATGCTCCATGGCCCGAGGGCTCTTTTCAAGAGGAGCTGGGCTTGTGGCAACGAGAGTGGTTTTATATCACCGCTCCCCGGAGCGCTAAGTGGGTGGCGCTTCCTGCCTTTCGCTCGGGTCCCCCACCATGGCTAGCGTCATGGGTTAACAGAGGGTTAGATTAGGGTTGGCCCAAGGACGTGCCCTTGTTACAGGGCCGAATTAAGGATCTCTTGGAAGGAGACCTCAGCTTGGTCAAGGTGATGCAGGTCATGCTGATTCGCCGAATATTGCCTGACAAACGTCGCCCCCTTCGCCTGTGGGAGTTTAATCCAGAGGGATCGCGAGCTCTCCAGAACTTTATGGGCACAACGCCCGCGGAGATGTATACACTGTTCTTCGGATCACAAGAGATGTGTCCGGATTTAACCGAGGACGCAGGCCTAAGCTGCAATTGCCCGGATAATCAAGTAAGCAACCTTGTGCCCGGACCTTCTATCCGTATAATTGTCATAAACTTGCCCCTAAAAGAGCCGTCCTTTTAAACAGGAGTGGATAGCGAAGGCGAAGCTGATCAGGTGTCCGGCTCCCCTTCCTGAAACTAGGCTGGATCCCGTGCTGGTCAGGATGCTGGAGATAATGCCTTTGGAGGGGGAGGACAAGGAAGCTATGGCCTCCTCGAAGGAGGCTGCTCCGAAGGGAGGAACCGACAATTCCTCTCCTAAGGGGAAGAAGAGAGCCGCCTCTGACGACCCGAAAACCGTGGCCTCGAAGCGCGGGAGAAAATCCTCGTCAGAGGGTCCGGCGCCGGGGAGTTCCGCGGCCGGACTACGCCCTCAAGGGGATCAGCCCTCCAGCGAGCCGTAAGTGGAGAAAGATTTTCCTTTTGAGGGATGAGGGAAATCCTTGATTTATATCTGAGAAGATTAACCGAATTTTTGTCTTGTAGCTCGGACCTCAGCCCTTCTCAGCAGAGCTCGTCTTCAGGGGATCTCCTTCCAGAGATGATGGAGAGCGGGACGCCTCCCCCTGCTGTGCCGCCTAGCGAGGCGGGCGACCCTGAGGTGTCGTCGCGGAGAGTTTCTCTGAATCCGGCAGGGGCGGAAGATAGCTATGTGGCCCCCCGAGGTTCTCCGCGTCCGGCCTTTGAAAGAGGTCATGGGACAAGTCCGGCACCATCTGGTACTCGGCCGGAGGAGCTAAAGATTCTGCTAGGGCGAGCTTCTATCTCAGAGGAGCACCGTGCATTGATGGGCACGGTGATTGAAAGGATCTCATCCGCCGAGAGCGTATTGCATGAGGCCGTCAAAAGTTTACTGACGGGTTTTGAGGTACATTAGATAATGTACACTTTTGTCAGTTGCGCATGAATAAGATGCGCCCTGTGTAGATAGTAGCCCCTGAGACTCTGCGCGTCGTCAAGAAATGACGGCACGCGGAGGATCATAATCCCAGGTCTAAGATGTCGCCTTTGAATGTAGGCGGCAGGGTGTCCGGAATCGAGCCGAACTGACGATTTTGCTGAACTAAAGCGGCAACTGGAGGTGGCAGATGCCGACATCACGCTTGTCAATAAGCGGCTTGATGAGGCTCAAGGTATGTAATTCCTCGGGCGGCATTAGGTGAGAACAATTTTATGCCTGTTTCTTATGATGTGTGTGCTTGACGCAGATGGTGCGGCCGCCGTGGAGAGTCTTAGGGCAGGACTTGCCCGAGCTAAAAAACAAGCCAGCGAAAGTGATGCGGCTACCAGGAAAGCCCTTGAAGAGCTGAGAGCCGAACAGGCTGCTCATTGCCGAAGCAAGGAAGAGATGGCCGAGATGGCTGAAAAGTTAAAAAGCGCTACAAACCGTTGCAGATTTCTTGAAAAAGAAGACCAGGCGAAACAGACGGACTTAGAGAAGGCCGTTGCCAATGCCAAGGACGCGCGCTCTGCGATGAGAGCTGCGAAGGAGGAGCTACGTCAGGCCGAACAGATTGCGGCTGGAAAGCCCTTTATTCTGCGAAGGAAATTTTGTGATCCGAAGTTTGCTCCGTTGGACCGGATGTGGAGTGTGGAGGATACCTATCTGGACTTGGCAGCGAGTGCTGCTGATGCGACCGAACACTTTCGAGATCAGAAAGATCGCGAAGTGGAAAAGCTTTTCTGGTCGCAGTTTTACAATCCAGAGCGTCCACTGGCAGTGGATGATCGTTTGGCTCAATGGGCCGAACTGAATAGGTTGTCTGGATTCGCCATGAAGTACGTCATAGGTTACCTGTGGCCGGGGAGATCGGAGCCGAAGAGTTATTTCAGTTTAGTGCAGCAATTCCTTGATGCGGTGCTGCGTATAAATGCAATGAAGAGGTCAGCATGCATAGAGGGCGCTAGGATGGCTCTTGCCCGTGTTAAGACATACTGGGCAGAGATGGAGACCATCGTTGTTGCGTCTCGAGATTCAGACAAAAGCCGAGTGTCCTCCGAGCACTATTTTCAGGAAGTCCTTGAAGGCGCTCGTGTAATAGAGACACAGTGCCCGAAAGATGCTATGTTATGATAGCATATGTAATTATAAAGTAATATTTTGAAAAACTGTAGTGGCCTTTTTTATACTTGTGCCTTCAAGTATTGGGAACACCTCCTGTGCGGCCGTTTTAAGATATATATACAAAATCTGAAAGATGGCAGTCGTTGGCTTCAGCCCCCATGCACATAGTGCGGGGGTGCTCGCAGAAGACGCATTTTCACACTTAACCCAACATCTTGGTCCTACAAAGGAGGTGATAGCGCAGCGGGCCAGGCAACCGGACTATAATGCTTTAACACTTTCACTTAGCCATAGGAGTTTGACAGTGAGACTATTTAGGTAGCTCCTTGGTGGCAACTGCGCTCGTCCGAGTTCAGGGCACGTATGTGCCTGACTGGGAAGCGGTCCTTCATTAAAGCGGAGGAATCCGATAGATTCCGATAGGTCATCGAGTGGCTGACCAGTCTCACGCTACATCATGACAGTCAGTTTTCGGCTTTCTCTACTGAGGTGCTCGCCCGGCCGAACCGGGGCACAGTCGCAGTAGTTCTCCTGGTGCTACCTTAACTGATAGAGCGGAACGTAAGGTAACCGAACTCAGGAGCCGGGCAACCCAACATTTGACCAAAGACATGATTCAGAGCTGATGCATATAATGCCAAAACTCGCGACGCCGAACACTCCCTAAGGTGTTCGGTCTTTATGAGTGCGGGCGAAACAACACTCTTTATTAAAAAAGAAAGCCCCTAGTGTCCAGGTACGTGCAAGAAATTCTGACGTGGCCACATGCCAAGATGCCAGCCTCCTCCTTGGTTATATCAGAAAAAACCAGGGGATGTCTAGCAACAAGAGACAGTAAAAAAGGTTTACGCAGGGTCTTAATCTAAAAAGAATCCTTTAGGACGGGTCCCTACTGCACGTCTGCGCCTGTGTCTCCGTTGTGCCGTATCCTGGATGGGCGCCGCACGACGTTCATCTGTAAAAGAGAGGAACTGAGGTGAAAACGGGTCGTGCCGAAAAAGTTTAAAATAAACAAAGTATAAAGTGAAATATATAAGATCGAGCTTTATTGTCTCTTATGCGTGGAGCCCCTGGTGCGGGGGTATATGGCTTCTAGGCCTGCATCAATAATGACTTTGCACCGAACTCGTCTATCCGTGTTCGTGGTCTTGAATGACCTATTTCGAATTTTTTTTGGCCGGTGTGGCCATTTTGCTGTGGGGCTGTCAAAGCGGCCGCACAGTCCTCCGCTTGGGGAGGCGCGCTCTAGTGCTTCCCCTTCAAAGAGATGATGCCTCGTGGACCGGGCATCTTAAGCGTAAGAGATGCATAATGCGGTATTGCGTTAAAGCGAGCGAAAGCTTCGCGTCCCAGTAGTGCTTGATAGCGACTCGAGAACGGGACGATATGAAAGGTCAGCTTTTCGCAGCGGAAGTTATCGGCAGAGACGAATATGACTTCGAGCCGGAGAAAACCCATACAATGGTGTCCAGACCAGGTATTACCCCTTGAAAGGAGGTTTTGCTGCGGCGGATTCTTGCTGGGTTTATCCCCATGTGCTGGATTGTATCCTGATATATCAGGTTTAGTCCACTGCCGCCGTCCATAAGGACATTTGAAAATTGGAGCCCGCCAATTATTGGATCGAGTATCAAGGCAGTCCAGCCTACATTCTTGATATTTCTAGAATAATCTATCTGATCGAAGATGATCGGTTTTGACAACCAGTGGCAGGACCCTTTGGGGATGGGCCGTGTGGTGCGTACCTTTACGGGCGCCGCACGTTTTGTTATGTGAAGTGAGTTCACTGTTTTTACTTCTTGTGGGAAGTTCTTTTGTTTCCTGGTGCTTTGCTTTTGGGGTTCGTCCTCGTCTTCGCTTGGTGTGTCAAGCCCCTTGTGTTCGGCATTGAGTCTGCCGGATTGTTTGAAAACCCAACAGTCTCTGTGGGTAGGGTTAGCAGGCTTCCTGGGAGTACTATGTATTTGACATATCCTGTCCAGGATTTTATTTAGGTTGGATGGATCGTCCCTGTTATCCTGTGGGGGCGATTTTGCCTGATTTTATCGTGAGCCTTTGAATCCGGCATTGACTGTCGTGCTCTTCGGACTTTTGTCCTTAGTCCGGTGATGGTCCTTGTTGCGTCGCGGTTTTCCATTTCCATCCCTAGTTTCGGATGTACTTGGATCGCTGGGGCTGCACCTTGCCAACCAGCTGTCCTCCCCTACACAAAAGCGGGTCATGAGGCTTGTTAGTGCGGCCATTGTTCTTGGCTTTTCTTGGCCGAGGTGTCTGGCGAGCCATTCGTCTCGGACGTTATGCCTGAAAGCTGCTAAGGCTTCGGCGTCCGGACAGTCAACTATTTGATTCTTTTTAGTGAGGAATCTATTCCAGAACTGCCGAGCTGATTCTCCGGGTTGTTGAGTTATGTGACTGAGATCGTCTGCATCCGGAGGGCGGACATAGGTCCCTTGAAAGTTTGCTCGGAAAGCATCCTTGAGCTCTTCCCAGCTTCCAATTGTGTTTTCGGGAAGGCTTTTAAGCCAATGCCGGGCTGGCCCTTTAAGCTTAAGGGGTAAATATTTTATGGTGTGGAGATCATCTCCTCTAGCCATGTGTATGTGGAGGATATAATCCTCGATCCAAA
Source organism: Triticum dicoccoides (assembly GCF_002162155.2). Classification (NCBI taxonomy): domain Eukaryota; kingdom Viridiplantae; phylum Streptophyta; class Magnoliopsida; order Poales; family Poaceae; genus Triticum; species Triticum dicoccoides. Next base: position 173,884,116 of record NC_041384.1, read on the forward strand.
CTCCAGGGTCTGTTGTTCCATCATATGCCTCTATGTTTACGGGTTTGAATCCCTCTGGGAATTCATAACCCAGGACCTCATTGGTGAAACATAGGGGGTGTGCGGCGCCCCTGTATTTGGGTGTGCTTCATAGCGTTGCTTATGATAGCTTGCTTTCTTGGCCCATAAATGGACCTGACTGGGCCATGATGCGAATCCTTAAGTAGGGCGCATGCTGATTTAGGTGCGGCACCGCTTGCCGCTTTATGGGGTCGTCTATCCAACCGTGTGGCTTTCTCATTTTTTGAATGCGAGGGCTCTAGTGCCTCTTCGTCGAATTCGGGCAGTAGCTTTCTTTTCGGATAGCTTTTAGTGCGGCGACTGTCGCCGTATTTATCTGCGGTATTGATTACTTTGGTCCATCTAATTCGGAGTGCATCTTCCGCTGCTTTTAGCTTCCGCTTCTGCTTTTTTAGGCTGCGTGCAGTTGCAACGAACCTCTCGTGGAGATTCTTCTGCTCCATAGGTTTATTCCGCGTGAGGTCGTCCGGAATGCCGTTTTCGCCGGAGGAGGGACGTTCAGTTTCTCTATCTGTGTTGCCCTGTTCGGATGGTTGCTCTAAGGCCTGCTTGTCGCCTCCCAGCTCGTCTTGCTCTATGGCTGGGTTTATGTCGAGGCGGGGCTTGGGTCGGCGTTTACGCCGACGCTTTGATTGCTTTTCGGGGGGTCGAACTCCCGTCCCATCCCCTTTTTCCTCATTGTCGTTTCCTTTAGGGGTATCCACCATGTACACATTGTGAGATGAGGTGGCTGTCCAATGCCCTATGGGCGTTGGTTCATCGGTATCTCCTGCATCGTCATCCATGCTGTCGATGTCTCCGGAGTCAAAGTTGAGCACGTCGTTTAAATTGTCGACAGTGGCTACCAAGTGGGTGGTGGGTGGGCTTTGAATTTCCTCATCGTCCGCATCCCACCCTCGCTGACCGTAGTCCGGCCTGGGCTCTCCTGATAAAGAGAGAGACTTAAGAGAATTCAGGATGTCGCCAAAAGGCGAATGTTGAAAGATGTCTGCAGCGGTGAACTCCATTATCGGCGCCCAATCGGATTCGATTGGCAGGGGCGCGGGGGGTTCGGAGTGCAGGGAGGAGTCCGGATCCTCGGAGTCACGGGTAGTGCAGAGTGCGGGGCTAGCGTTCGGCTCGATCGCCTTTGAGATCGCAGCCCCTGAGGCAGCGTCCAACCGCTGATCCTCGATCGGCGCAGTAGGATCCGAATCAATGGTCGGCACCGGTGCGTGTGCGGCCTCCAAAGCGCTGTTCGGCGGTAGAGCTATATCATGCCCATAGAGACAGTGCGGCGCGCTTGGCTGTGGCTCGAGTCCGTCGAAGATCAAGTCGCCGCGGATGTCAGCCGTGTAGTTTAGGCTTCCAAACCTGACCTGATGGCCAGGGGCGTAGCTTTCGATCTGCTCCAGGTGGCCGAGCGAATTGGCCCGCAGAGCGAAGCCGCCGAAGACGAAGATCTGTCCGGGGAGAAAAGTCTCACCCTGGACCGCATCGTTGTTGATGATCGAAGGAGCCATCGGGCCTGAAGGCGACGACACAGAGGAACTCTCATTGAAAGCACCAATGTCGGTGTCAAAACCGGCGGATCTCGGGTAGGGGGTCCCGAACTGTGCGTCAAGGCTGGATGGTAACAGGAGATAAGGGACACGATGTTTTTACCCAGGTTCGGGCCCTCTCGATGGAGGTAATACCCTACTCCTGCTTGATTAATATTGATGATATGGGTAGTACAAGAGTTGATCTACCACGAGATCAAGGAGGCTAAACCCTAGAAGCTAGCCTATGGTATGGTTGTTGTGTATGGAGTTGATTCTGTCCTACGGACTACAACCCTCTGGTTTATATAGACACCGGATAGGGTTAGGGTTACATAGAGTCGGTTACAATGGTAGGAGATCTTGAATATCCGCATCGCCAAGCTTGCCTTCCACGCCAAGGAAAGTCCCCTCAGGACACGGGACGAAGTCTTCAATCTTGTATCTTCATAATCCTGGAGTCCGGCCGAAGGTATAGTCCGGCTACCCGAACACCCCCTAATCCAGGACTCCCTCACTACCCCTCCTCAGGAAGCCGGTGCGCGATGTCTTTGGACAGGTATCCGGCCTTCCTTAGCTTTTTGACATGGCCCTCCGTGACGGAGGAGACCATCCACTTGCCTCCCGCTCCGGACATTGTTGGAGAAGGTTGAGGTAGGAAGTGCGGGCTTGGGCGCTGGAGCTCGGGTGCGCAGAAGATGGATAGGCAAAGGAGGAAGAAGGCGTAGGTAAAAAGGTGGATCCTTATCCCCTTATATGAGCGGATGCGACTATGCGTCCCCACCAGCCTTGTAAAACTCGCTTGCCTCCCAAGCGCCGTGATAAATGGCGCGGTTGGGTTACCCACGTCCGTATTGATGAGAATCCCGTAAATGGGGGACACGATCTCTGCTTTGACAAGATGTGCCAAGAAAACCGCCTGGCAAAACACGCTGAGGTGGAAAAGTAAAAACGATTCGAATAAAGGCTTGGCCGTAGTGTGATGTCACGCTGCGGAATACGTCAGCAGATTAGATTTGTGTTAATATTATTCTCTCTGTGGCAATACGTGGAAACTTATTTTGCAGAGCCGGACACTACTCTTGGTGTTTACAAACTTTTATGAAGAATTTGGAGGAGGAACCCGCCTTGCAATGCCGAAGACAATCTACGTGCCAGACTCGTCATCATTGAAGCCTGGTTCAGGGGCTACTGAGGGAGTCCTGGATTAGGGGGTGTTCGGGTAGCCGGACTATACCTTCAGCCGGACTCCAGGACTATGAAGATACAAGATTGAAGACTTTGTCCCGTGTCCGGATGGGACTTTCCTTGGTGTGGAAGGCAAGCTTGGCGATGCGGATATTCAAGATCTCCTACCATTGTAACCGACTTTGTGTAACCCTAACCCTATCCGGTGTCTATATAAACCGGAGGGTTGTAGTCCGTAGGACAGAATCAACTCCATACACAACAATCATACCATAGGCTAGCTTTTAGGGTTTAGCCTCCTTGATCTCGTGGTAGATCTACTCTTGTACTACCCATATCATCAATATTAATCAAGCAGGACGTAGGGTTTTACCTCCATCAAGAGGGCCCGAACCTAGGTAAAACATCGTGTTCCTTGCCTCTTGTTACCATCCGGCCTAGACGCACAGTTTGGGACCCCCTACCCGAGATCCGCCGGTTTTGACACCGACACGAGTGGCAGCAAGTAGCAACTAGAAATGCACTAGAAAATGTTTTGTGTTTGTTTTAACTGAGGACCACGTGCTCCATGGTGCAATTATCCAAGAATTGTGCCCCTCCTTCTTTTCATCCCTTCCTTGCATCCCTGGTAAAAGCAAAGCAAACGAAAGGAGAAATGCCTTGGTGAACGGTGAGTGAGGAGTCCATCAAACATGCAAGTTTAATAAAATGGTTGAGCCAATTCTCCAGCACTAGGAATACGGCAGCTCCATAGCAAGTTTAATAAAATCAGAATTGAACTGAATTGGAGTTTGAAATTGAACTGAAATAAAATACATGAACTGTACTTAGTATATTTTTAGATTTCTGCTAGCATGCATCAAGACATTTTATATATGTTTTTTTACAGTAGAACATATACTATTTAAAAAAAAGGTTACAGTAGAACACATACTAATTTAAAGTAGAACATATACTAAAAATATAGGAACTCTACTGAGTTTATTTTCAGATTTCTGATAGCATGCATCAAGACATTTTATATATAAGTCAGGTTCACTTTTTTAAAATTTGATGCATGCTTGCACTATAGAACTGCTACTGGTTTGCAAGTTGGACTTGAGTACTTGTTAATTTTTTCCATAATTTACTCCCGAAATCAGTTCCAAGACCAGGGAAATCAGTTCCATGCCCAGCCAAGACTCAAAATTACTTGATCTACTTCCATGGTTCATTTTAGTTTTAGATAATAGGTTCAGAAACTAGTTACCTTGAGATGAAGAGTCGTTAGCTTCCTTGTTTTCATCATGATATTTGAAATACATCATATTTTTGCTAGTTTAGTTGCAGCCCCAATTCCAATAAGAGGTCTGTAAAAGTAATTGACTAATATCATATTAACAAAAATAGCCTGTCCAGCCAGCACCCATGACAACTACAAGTAGCAAGTAGCATATTGGAAAAAAATCCTAGTATCAGCTATAGCAAATAGCAAGTGTGAGCATTCAGATTTTTGTATTGTACACCATTGCCATTTCCGAGAGCAGTAAGCATCCAAAGAATTGAGACAAGCAGAATTCAAACTAATAAAATATGTTGAGTCCATCAGTGAGTGATGTCTACTACACAACCTTCTTCTTGTAGACGTTGTTGGAACTCCAAGTGCAGAGGTTTGTAGGACAGTAGCAAATTTCCCTCAAGTGGATGACCTAAGGTTTATCAATCCGTAGGAGGCATAGGATTAAGATGGTCTCTCTCTCAAGCAACCCTGCAACCAAAAACAAAGAGTCTCTTGTGTCCCCAACACACCCAATACAATGGTAAATTGTATAGGTGCACTAGTTAGACGAAGAGATGGTGATACAAGTGGTATATGGATGGTAGATAAAGGTTTTTGTAATCTGAAAATATAAAAAACAGCAAGGTAACTAATGATAGAAGTGAGCACAAACGGTATTGCAATGCGTTCAAACAAGGCCTAGGGTTCATACTTTCACTAGTGCAAGTTCTCTCAACAATAATAACATAATTGGATCACATAACTATCCCTCAACATGAAACAAAGAGTCACTCCAAAGTCACTAATAGCAGAGAACAAACGAAGAGATTATGGTAGGGTACAAAACCACCTCAAAGTTATTCTTTCCAATCAATCCGTTGACTATTCCTATAAGTGTCACAAACAGCCCTAGAGTTCGTACTAGAATAACACCTTAAGACGCAAATCAACCAAAACCCTAATGTCACCTAGATACTCCAATGTCACCTCAAGTATCCGTGGGTATGATCATACGATATGCATCACACAATCTCAGATTCGTCTATTCAACCAACACATAGAACCTCAAAGAGTGCCCCAAAGTTTCTACTGGAGAGTCAAGACGAAGACGTGTGCCAACCCCTATGCATAGATTCCCAAGGTCACGGAACCCGCAAGTTGATCACCAAAACATACATCAAGTGGATCATAGAATACCCCATTATCACCACAGGTATCCCACGCAAGACATACATCAAGTGTTCTCAAATCCTTAAAGACTCAATCTAATAAGATAACTTCAAAGGGAAAACTCAATCCATTACAAGAGAGTAGAGGGGGAGAAACATCATAAGATCCGACTATAATAGCAAAGTTCGCGATACATTAAGATCGTACCACCTCAAGAACACGAGAGAGAGAGAGATCAAACACATAGCTACTGGTACATACCCTCAGCCCCGAGGGAGAACTACTCCCTCCTCGTTATGGTGAGCACCGGGATGATGAAGATGGCCACCGGAGAGGGATCCCCCCTCCGGCAGGGTGCCGGAACAGGTCTAGATTGGTTTTCGGTGGCTATGGAGGCTTTTGGTGGCGGAACTCCCGACCTATTCTTCTCCCCGATAGTTTTAGGGTATATGGATATATATAGGCGGAAGAAATACATCAGGGGAGCCACGAGGGGCCCACGAGGGTGGAGGGCGCGCCCAGGGGGGTGGGCGCGCCCCCCTGCCGCCTGGCTTCCTCGTTGATCCCCTGATGTGCACTCCAAGTCTCCTGTATTGCTTTCTTTCCAAAAATAACTTTTCTGAAGGTCTCATTCCGTTTGGACTCCGTTTGATATTCCTTTTCTGCGAAACACTGAAACAAGGGAAAAACAGAAACTGGCACTGGGCTCTGGATTAATAGGTTAGTCCCCAAAATCATATAAAATAGCATATAAATGCATATAAAACATCCAAGGTTGATAATATAATAGCATGGAACAATCAAAAATTATAGATACGTTGGAGACGTATCAGCATCCCCAAGCTTAATTCCTGCTCGTCCTCGAGTAGGTAAATGATAAAAACAGAATTTTTGATGTGGAATGCTACCTAACATATTCATCATGTATTTCTCTTTATTGTAGCAAGAATATTCAGATCCATAAGATTCAAGACAAAAGTTTAATATTGACATAAAAATAATAATACTTCAATCATACTAACTAAGCAATCATGTCTTCTCAAAATAACATGGCCAAAGAAAGTTCATCCCTACAAATTCATATAGTTTAGTCATGCTCCATTTTCGTCACACAAGAATGCTCTCATCATGCACAACCCCGATGACAAGCCAAGCAATTGTTTCATACTTTAGTAATCTCAAACTTTTTTCAACTTTCATGCAATACATGAGCGTGAGCCATGGATATAACACTATGGGTGGAATAGAATATAATGAGGGTGTTATGTGAAGAAGACAAAAAGGAGAAAGTCTCACATCGACGCAACTAATCAATGGGCTAGGGAGATGCCCATCAATTGATGTCAATGCAAGGAGTAGGGATTGGCATGCAACGGATGCACTAGAGCTATAAATGTATGAAAGCTCAACAAAAGAAACTAAGTGGGCGTGCATCCAACTTGTTTGCTCACGAAGACCTAGGGCACTTGAGGAGGCCCATTGTTGGAATATACAAGCCAAGTTCTATAATGAAAATTTCCCACTAGTATATGAAAGTGACAAAACAAGAGACTCTCTATCATGAAGATCTTGGTGCTACTTTGAAGCACAAGTGTGGAAAAAAGGATAGTGGCATTTCCCCTTTTATTTTATTTTTATTTTTTATTTGTCCTTTTTTGGCCTTTCTCTCTTTTTTGGCCTTTCCCCCTTTTCTGCCTTTTTTGGGACAATGCTCTATTAATGATGATCATCACACTTCTATTTATTTACAACTCAATGATTACAACTCGATACTAGAACAAGGTATGACTCTATATGAATGCCTCCGGCGGTGTACCGGGATGGGCAATGAATCAAGAGTGACATGTATGATAAATTATGAATGGTGGCCTTGCCACAAATACTATGTCAACTACATGATCATGCAAGGCAATATGACAATGATGATGTGTGTCATGATGAACGGAACGGTGGAAAGTTGCATGGCAATATATCTCGGAATGGCTATGGAAATGCCATAATAGGTAGGTATGGTGGCTGTTTTGAGGAAGATATAAGGAGGTTTATGTGTGATAGAGCTTATGATATCACGGGGTTTGGATGCACCGGTGAAGTTTGCACCAACTCTCAATGTGAGAAAGGGCAATGCATGGTACCGAAGAGGCTAGCAATGATGGAAGGGTTAGAGTGCGTATAATCCATGGACTCAACATTAGTCATAAAGAACTCACATACTTATTGCAAAAATGTACAAGTCATAAAAAACCAATCATTACGCGCATGCTCCTAGGGGGATAGACTGGTAGGAAAAGACCATCGCTCGTCCCCGACCGCCACTCATAAGGAAGACAATCAAATAACACCTCATGTTTCAAATTTGTTACACAACATTTACCATACGTGCATGCTATGGGACTTGCAAACTTCAACACAAGTATTCCTCAAATTCACAACTACCCAACTAGCACAAATTTGATATCACTATCTCCATATCTCAAACAATCATCAAGTATCAAACTTCTCTTAGTATTCAATGCACTTATATGAAAGTTTTTATTATATCCCTCTTGGATGCCCATCATATTAGGAATAGTTTCATAACCAAAGCAAACTACCATGCTGTTTAGGACTCTCAAAATAATATAAGTGAAGCATGCGGTTTCATCTATTTCTATAAAATAAAACCACCACCGTGCTCTAAAAAGATGTAAGTGAAGCAGTAGAGCAACAACAAACTACTCCAAAAGATATAAGAGAAGATCAATGAGTAGTCGAATAATTATGAAACTATATGAAGACCCTCTAACATTTAAGAATTTCAGATCTTGGTATTTTATTCAAACAGCAAGTAAAACAAAATAAAATAAAAATGACGCTCCAAGCAAAACACATATCATGTGGCGAATAAAAATATAGCTCCAAGTAAAGTTACCGATGAACGAAGACGAAAGAGGGGATGCCTTCCGGGGCATCCCCAAGCTTAGGATCTTGGTTGTACTTGAATATTACCTTGGGGTGCCTTGGTCATCCCAAATCTTAGGCTCTTGCCACTCCTTATTCCATAGTCCATCGAATCTTTACCCAAAACTTGAAAACTTCACAACACAAAACTTAACAGAAAACTCGTGAGCTCCGTTAGCGGAAGAAAACAAAACACCACTTCAAGGTACTGTTGTGAACTCATTCTAAATTCATATTTGTGTAATATCTAATGTATTCCAACTTCTCTATGGTTTATAAACTCTTTTACTAGCCAGAGATTCATCAAAATAAGTAAACAACATATGAAAAACAGAATCTGTCAAAAACAGAACAGTCTGTAGTAATCTGTAACTAACGCAAACTTATGGAACCCCAAAAATTCTAAAATAAATTACTGGACCTTAGGAATTTGTATATTAATAATCTGCAAAAAGAATTAACTAAATATCACTCTCCAATAAAAAATGGCAGCAATTCTTGTGAGCGCTAAAGTTTCTGTTTTTTACAGTAAGATCAACAAGACTTTCCCCAAGTCTTCCCAACGGTTCTACTTGGCACAAACACTAATTAAAACAATAAAACCACATCTAAACAGAGGCTAGATAAATTATTTATTACTAAACAGGAGCAAAAAGCAAGGAACAAAAATAAATTTGGGTTGCCTCCCAACAAGCGCTATCGTTTAACGCCCCTAGCTAGGCATGATGATTTCAATGATGCTCACATGAAAGATAAGAATTGAAATATAAAGTGAGCATCATGAAGAATATGACTAGCACATTTAATTCTAACCACTTCCTATGCATAGGGATTTTGTGAGCAAACAACTTGTGGGAACAAGAATCAACTTGCATAGGAAGGTAAACCAAGCATAACTTCATAACTTTAAGCACATAGAGAGGAAACTTGATATTATTGCAATTCCTACAAGCATATGTTCCTCCCTCATAATAATTTTCAGTAGAATCATGAATGAATTCAACAATATAACCATCACCTAAAGCATTCTTTTCATGATCTACAAGCATAGAAATTTTATTACTCTCCACAGAAGCAAAATTCTTCTCATGAATAATAGTGGGAGCAAACTCAACAAAATAATTATCATGTGAGGCATAATCCAATTGAAAACTAAAATCATGATGACAAGTTTCATGGATATCATTATTCTTTGTAGCATACAAGTCATCACAATAATCATCATAGATATCAACTTTGTTCTCATAATCAATTGGAACCTCTTCCGGAATAGTGGATTCATCACAAAATAAAGTCACGACCTATCCAAATCCACTTTCATCAATATAATTATCATAAATAGGAGGCATCTTTCATCACAATAAATTTGCTCATCAAAACTTGGGGGACAAAAAATATCATCTTCATCAAACATAGCTTCCCCAAGCTTGTGGCTTTGCATATCATTAGCATCATAGATATTCAAGGAATTCATACTAACAACATTGCAATCATGATCATCATTCAAATATTTAGTGCAAAACATTTTAATGCATTATTATTCTAACACTTTGGCACAATTTTCCTTTCCATCATACTCACGAAAGATATTAAAAAGATGAAGCGTATGAGGCAAACTCAATTCCATATTTTTTTTGTAATTTTCTTTTATAAACTAAACTAGTGATAAAACAAGAAACTAAAAGACTCGATTGCAAGATCTAAAGATATACCTTCAAGCACTCACCTCGCCGGCAACGGCGCCAGAAAAGAGCTTGATGTCTACTACACAACCTTCTTCTTGTAGACGTTGTTGGGCCTCCAAGTGCAGAGGTTTGTAGGACAGTAGCAAATTTCCCTTAAGTGGATGACCTAAGGTTTATCAATCCATAGGAGGCGTAGGATTAAGATGGTCTCTCTCAAGCAACCCTGCAACCAAATAACAAAGAGTCTCTTGTGTCCCCAACACACCCAATACAATGGTAAATTGTATAGGTGCACTAGTTCGGCGAAGAGATGGTGATACAACTGGTATATGGATGGTAGATAAAGGTTTTTGTAATATGAAAATATAAAAACAGTAAGGTAGCAAGTGGTAAAAGTGAGCATAAACGGTATTGCAACGCGTTCAAACAAGGCCTAGGGTTCATACTTTCACTAGTGCAAGTTCTCTCAACAATAATAACATAATTGGATCATATAACTATCCCTCAACATGCAACAAAGAGTCACTCCAAAGTCACTAATAGCGGAGAACAAACGAAGAGATTATAGTAAGGTACAAAACCACCTCAAAGTTATTCTTTCCAATCAATCCGTTGGGCTATTCCTATAAGTGTCACAAACAGCCCTAGAGTTCGTACTAGAATAACACCTTAAGACGCAAATCAACCAAAACCCTAATGTCACCTAGATAATCCAATGTCACCTCAAGTATCCGCGGGTATGATTATACGATATGCATCACACAATCTCAGATTCATCTATTCAACCAACACATAGAACCTCAAAGAGTGCCCCAAAGTTTCTACCGGAGAATCAAGACAAAAACGTGTGCCAACCCCTATGAATAGATTCCCAAGGTCACGGAACCCGCAAGTTGATCACCAAAACATACATCAAGTGGGTCATAGAATACCCCATTATCACCACAGGTATCCCACGCAAGACATAATTCTCAAATCCTTAAAGACTCAATCCGATAAGATAACTTCAAAGGGAAAACTCAATCCATTACAAGAGAGTAGAGGGGGAGAAACATCATAAGATCCAACTATAATAGCAAAGCTCGCGATACATCAAGATCGTACCACCTCAAGAACACGAGAGAGAGATCAAACACATAGCTACTGGTACATATCCTCAGCCCCGAGGGAGAACTACTCCCTCCTCGTCATGGAGAGCACTGGGATGATGAAGATGGCCACCGGAGAGGGGTTTCCCCTCCGGCAGGGTGCCGGAACGGGTCTAGATTGGTTTTCGGTGGCTACAGAGGCTTCTGGAAGCGGAACTACCGATCTATTCTGCTCCCCGATAGTTTTAGGGTATATGGATATATATAGGTGGAAGAAATACATCAGGGGAGCCACGAGTGGCCCACGAGGGTGGAGGGTGCGCCTAGGGGGGTGGGCGTGCCCCCTGCCTCGTGGCTTCCTCGTTGATCCCTTGACGTGCACTCCAAGTCTCCTGTATTGCTTTCTTTCCAAAAATAACTTTTCTGAAGGTTTCATTCCGTTTGGACTCCGTTTGATATTCCTTTTTTGCGAAACACTAAAACAAGGGGAAAACAGAAACTGGCACTGGGCTTTGGGTTAATAGGTTAGTCCCAAAAATCATATAAAATAGAATATAAATGCATATAAAACATCCAATGTTGATAATATAATAGCATGGAACAATCAAAAATTATAGATACGTTGGAGACGTATCAGTGAGCATGCATCACCTTGGACTGTTGTGTGTGCTCAACTTGGACGGCTGCGCAAAGCTTGGTGAAGATGGTGGCTTCAATTCTACTTGTACTGATGTCCGTGCTCCACTTGGATGGCTGTGAGTAACCATGGTGGACGAGCTTGTGGCCGAGGGCAGCCAAGGCGACCACCGGGAACTGTAGGTGGTCTTGCTTGTTCTCGGCAGCGTACTTACACGAGGTGGAGGTGATGACTGAGCAAGTCAGAAATCGGTGTTGAACTAAAAAAAATTAGAATTGCACTAACTAAAATTAGAATTTGAACCAAGTGTGTCACTGTAGATGAACTTGTGCGTCTGTTTTTTACTCCCGCACCAGTGTAACAAATTCAGGATGACATGAATTTCTGTGCATATAATAAGATGAATGAGTGAGAGAAGAAAGAGAGTAGTAAAAGGATTTTGTTTTTTTCACCTTGAGATGATATCTCTTCTTGAGGTCTTGACGAAAAGTGCCGGTGTAGATACCACATGACCACTAACTAAACACCAGACCTTTAACAAACGACGATCTCTGCTTCTAGAGTCTGAACTTATTAGCTTTTCATAATCTGAAGATGTGTAAACCATTATTTGCAAATTTCTAAAAAATCCCCAAATGCCATATAATATAAAATTGATATAATCTAAACATGTTTCTATAACACACATTGAATTGTATGTATGCTTATTTTATGAACTAATGAGAAAAAATAGATATTGAACTTCTACACATAGTGTATGTTTTCTTTTGTATATGTTTGTGAGCTACATGGGGCGAGATACAGTTGTTTTTTAAATAAAAGCATTGAAGCGTGTTTTGCAACACCCAAAAATGAACCAAACATCCTCATGGAAATAATGTCGAACACATCATCTTCACCAATCCTCAATGCACATAACAAGAAAGAAAAAGGTTGACGTGGGTGGCCGGGGGCTCGGCCCATCTGATGGAGTGGGACATGCCCTTGAAGGAGGAGGAATCACGCTGGAGTGGTTACCAACAGGGAGGCGGAGGAAATCGAGCACTCTCGCTCATATTTCCCCATAGCAGGGAGCGTGGCACAGGGGTGTGCTATTGAAGATGTTGCCTCCGGCGGCCGTAGGGAGAGCCGTGCGACGTTGGGGGTGAGCTTGAACTGTGCGGTGATCGCACTTGGACTGCATCGGATGCGAGGGGAGGAACTGATCCAGGGTAGCGCGGGGAGGAGATGATCGGCACCTTGACTCAGCTAGCATCATGCAGTGCAGCGGTGGGTGGACCGACGTGGTTGTGAAGAGGGACGGCGGTGCGGTCAGGCAGAGGGGCGACAACGCTGTTGGATCTGGGGTATGGGGCGCTGGCGTGATCTGGTGTGCGTGGCGCGGGGGAAGTAGGAGGCTGGAAGCGCGCCGGCAAGGGGAGGGAGGAGGTTGCCCGCGGTGGGGGGTCGGAGGGAGGA